>NC_052156.1:74533445-74711152 GCF_902713615.1 Scyliorhinus canicula
CCTTCTTCTAAGACATTGATAGAAATTGTAAATAGTTACGGTTCCTGCACTGATGCCTGTGCCACTCCGCTCATCACATCTTGCCACCTCGAAAATGACTGGTTTATGCCTTTTCCCATTACCTGTGGGCCAATGAATCCTCTATCCATGCTAATACATTACCTCTGAGACCATGAGCTCTTATTTTATGTGGTAAGTTGTCAAATGCCTTCTGAAAACTGAAGGACATCCACTGGTTCCCTTTATCCAAGTTGCTTGTTATTTCCTCAAAGAACTGTAATAAATTTGCCAAACACTATTTCCCTATCAAAAAACTATTTAACGCTGCCTGATTGTACTGAGATTTTCCAAGTGCCCTGCTGTAACTACTTAAATAATACACTCCAACATTTGCTCTATGGCAGATGTTAAACTAACTGGTCTGCCATTTCCTAGTTTCTGCCTCCCTCTTTTTTTAGCAGAGGAGCTAGGTTTGCTATTTTTCCAATCTGTTGGGACCTTTCCGAATCTAGTGAATTTTACATTAAAACCAATGCATCTACTATCTCAGCCGCCATTTCTTTTCAGACCTTAGGATGAAATCCATCAGGAACTGGTGATTTGTAGCTTTTATTTCCAATAATTTCTCACTGCCCTTTCCCTGATGATTGTAATTGTTTTACGTTCCTCCCTCCCTTTAACCTCCTGATTCACACACATTTCTGGAATGCTATTTGTAGCTCTACAGTGAAGACATGCAAAATATCTGTTCAATTCATCTACTACTTCCTTATTTTTCATTATTAATTCCCAGACTCTAGAGGATCAACCCTCTCTTTACTTCCCATTTCCTTTTTCAAATACTTGTATAAATTCAAATACCTATTATTATAAGTCAGGCTAATTTTCTCTTGTTCCCTAACTTCTCCCTCCTTATGAATCTTTTAGACGCACTTTGCTGTCCTAAATATTCTGTCCAAGCAACTACAATCTTTGCGGAATTGTATGTTTTTCCTTTCAATTTCATACTGTCCTTTACTTGCTTTCTTAGCCATGGATGGTACGTACTTCCCTTGGCATCTTTCTTTCTCATTGGAATGTATCTTTTCTCAGTATTATAAAATATCTCCTTAAATGCCTGCCACTGCATCTCCACTAAACTATCCCTTAATCTGATTTCCCAGTCAACTCTCAGCTCTGTCTTCATTCCCTCATAATTACCCTTATTTAAGTTTAAAACACTGGTCTTCGATCCACTTTTCTCCTGCTCAAACTGAATGTGACATTCAATCATATGATCACTGTTACCTAGGGGCGTCTTCACTAATTAATTCACTAATTTTTACAGGAACTTCATTGCAGTGGTAATGTAAGCCTACTTGTGTTACTAACAAAGATTATTATTAATTAATCAATCAGGTCTTATAACTAGAGCTAGAAAACTCTGGTCTTGGTCTCTGGTTGACTTTGAACGTGCTGCTCTGAGAAACTGAACTAAAAACACTCTTATGAATTCAACATCTTGATCACCTTTGCCAATCTGATTCATCCAGTCTGTTTGTAGATTAAAATCAGTCATGATTCGCCGTGCCTTTCACACAATCTCCCATTTTCTTTTCCCTATTTCCCCAACCAACAGTGTAGTTACTGTAAACCACTTCTAAAAGTAACTTCATATCTTTACTGATTTGAAATCTTGATCTCCAGGACGAAGGGTATCTCTTCTCTCCATTGTGCCAATGTCATCTTTTTTTTATCAAACAATTTTATTGAGGTATTTTTCGGCATTGTAAACAGTTACAGATAACAACAAAAAAAAATCAAAAAAGGCAAAAATGTGCAAACATCAACGTAAAATCAATACTTCAATCAAACTATACTGCACAAGCTCGCTCCTCTCCCATCGACACTACCCGCCTATCTATCCCTCCTACTCTACACTAATCTCCCCCCCCCCCCCCCCCCCCCCCCCCCCCCCCCGCTGACGTTCACTCTCCCGCGAAGAAGTCGATGAATGGTTGCCTTCGGGCGAACCCCAGTACAGATCCCCTCAAGGCGAACTTTATTTTTTTCATACCCAGACATGTCCGAAAGCCATAGTTCGGTCTTCGGGGGTTTTGAGTCCCTCTATACCAGCAGTATTCGTCGCAGGGCAAAGGCCAGAACATCAGCCTCTTTCTCACCCTGGACTCCCGGGTCTTCTGAAACCCCAAAGATTGCCACCTCTGGACCCATCACCACCCTTGTTTTTAGCACCCGGGACATGAACCCCGCAAATCCCTAAGCTTAGGACATGCCCAAAACATGTGAACGTGGTTTGCTGGTCCTCCCCCGCATCTAGCGCACTTACCCTCTACCCCAAAGAATTTGCTCATTCGAGCTACCGTCATGTGGGCCCAGTGAACAACCTTAAATTGAATCAGGCCGAGCCTGGCACATGTTACGGTCGAATTTACTCTACTCAGGGATTCTGCCCACAGCCCGCCCTCCATCTCCCCGCCAAGCTCCTCCTCCCATTTGAGTTTCAGTTCCTCCGTCTGGGACTCTTCCCCCTTCATGAGCACCTTATAAATATCTGAGACTCTACCCTCTCCTCCTACTCCTCTAGAGACTATTCTGTCTTGGATCCCTATTGGCGGGAGGCGTGGGAAGGATGGGACCTGTCTGCGGACAAAGTCCCGCATCTGTAAGTACCTGAAATCATTTCCCCTTACCAGACCATATTTCTCCTCCAAGCCCCTCAAACTCGCAAAGCTCCCCTCCAGGAACATATCGCTCACCCCCGCCCGCCACCATGTTCGAAACCCCCCATCCATGCTCCCAGTGGCAAATCGGTGGTTATCACATATTGGAGCCCAGACAGACGCACCCACCTCCCCTACATGCCTCCTCCACAGGCCCCATATCCGCAGCGCCGCCCCCACTACCAGGCTGGTGGAGTACCTGGCCGGTGATAGCGGTAGGGGAGCCGTGACCAGGGCTGCCAAACTGGTGCCCCGCATGAAGCCGCCTCCACCCGCTCCAAAATAGACCCCGTACCCACCATCCACTTCCTTATCATGGCTATGTTAGCCGCCCAGTAGTAGTTGATCAGACTGGACAAAGCCAGCCCTCCCTCGCTGCGGCTCCTCTCAAACATCGCCTTCTTCACCCTTGGGAATTTTCCCGCCCAGAGAAAGCGCATGATGATTTTGCCAGTCCTTTTGAAGAAGGACTGTGGGATAAAGATCGGGAGGCACTGGAAGATGAATATGAATCTAGGGAGGATTGTCATCTGTACAGTCTGCACCCTCCTCGCCAGTGACAGCGGGAGTGCATTCCATCTCCGAAACTCCCTCTTCATTTGTTCCACCACCCTGGTCAAATTTAACTTGTGCAACCTGCCCCAGCCTCGTGCCACCTGTATCCCCAAGTACCGGAAACTTTCCTCAACCAGCCTAAATGGCAGCTCCTTCAGTCTATTCTCCTGGCCCCTTGCCTGCACCATAAACATCTCACTCTTGGCCATATTTAATTTGTACCCTGAAAACCGGCCGAACTTCCTCAGTGTTTTCAGTATATGTTCCATCCCGGCCAGAGGGTCCGACACGTACAGGAGCAGGTCGTCCGCATAGAGAGAAACCCTATGTTCCATCCCGCCCCTGGCCATTCCCTTCCATCCCTTTGCAGCTCTCAACGCAATCGCCAACGGCTCTATGGCCAGCGCAAACAGCAAAGGGGAGAGTGGGCATTCCTGTCTGGTCTCGCGATGTAGTCTGAAATAATTTGACACTACCCTGTTCGTCCTGACGCTAGCTCTTGGGGCCTGGTACAATAGCCTGACCCAATTCACCAGTCCCTCCCGAACCCAAACCGTCCAAGCACCTCCCACAGATAGCCCCACTCCACCCGATCTAAGGCCTTCTCAGCGTCCATTGCCACCACTACCTCCACCTCCTTGCCTGTCGGGGGCATCATGATCACATTAAGCAATCTTCTCAAGTTAGCTGTCAGCTGCCTGCCTTTCACGAACCCTGTCTGATCGTCCCCAATCACCTCCGGTACGCAGTCCTCAATTCTCATCGCCAGGAGCTTGGCGTCTACATTGATCAGGGAGATTGGCCTATATGACCCGCAAGATTCCGGGTCCTTGTCCCACTTCAATATCAGCGAGATGGTGGCTTGCGACATCGTCAGCGGCAGGGTCCCTCTGTCCCTTGCCTCATTTAAAAACCCTCGTCAAGACTGGTCCCACTAACTCCGAGAACTTCTTGTGAAACTCTACTGGGTATCCATCCGGCCCCGGGGCTTTCCCCGACTGCATGGCCTTTAGGCCCCCCCAATACCTCCTCCACTCTAATCGGGGCCCCTAGCCCGTCCACTAGTCTGCCGCCTACTTTTGGGAATGCTAGCCCGTCCAGGAACCTTTTCATCTCCTCCGGCTCTTCCAGGGGCTCCGAAGTATACAGCTTACTATAGAAGTCGCTGAATACCTTATTCAGTCCTGCCGGGTCCTCCACTCGCCTCCCCTCCCCATCAATCACTCTACTTATTTCCCTGGCAGCCTCCCTCTTCCTGAGTTGTTGCGCTAGCAATCTGCTGGCCTTCTCCCCATGCTCATGCACCACTCCCCTCGCCTTCCTAAGTTGTTCCACGGCCCTACTCGTTGATAACGCCCCCAGTTCCGCCTGTAATCTCCGCCTCTCCCTGAGTAGGTCCTTCCCCGGGGACCCCGCATGCTCCTCGTCTATCCAATACATTTCCCTAACCAATCTGTCCATTTCTGCTCTGTCCGCCCTGACCCTGTGAGCCTGAATTGAGATCAGCTCCCCCATCCCTACTGCCTTCAGCGCCTCCCACAGGGTCGCTGCTGAAACCTCCCCCGTATCGTTCACCTGCAAGTAGTTTTGCATACACATCCGAAACCTCTCACATATCCCCTCCTCCGACAACAATCCTACGTCTAACCTCCATTGCGGGCGTTGGTAATTCGCCCCCTCCGACCTGCAGGTCCACCCAGTGCGGGGCATGGTCCGAGATAGTGATTGCCGAATATTCCATATTCTTTACCTCCCCTACACAGTCCCTGCTCAGGATAAAGAAATCAATCCTAGAGTATACTTTATGAACATGAGTAAAACGAGTAACCCCTTCCTGTCGGCTGTCTGGCTCTGCATGGGTCCACTGCCCCCATTTGCTCCATGAACCCTTTCAGCTCCCTTGCCATTGCTGGGAGTTTACCCGTTCTGGGACACAACCGGTCCAGCCCCGGGTCAAGAACCGTATTAAAGTCCCCCCCCCCCCCCCCATTATCAGCCTACGCGAGTCCAGGGTCCGGGATCTTCCCCAGCACTCTTTTAATAAAGTCCACGTCGTCCCAGTTCGGAGCATATATGTTCACCAGCACCACTCTTGACTCGCCTCTTGGCCGCCTCCACCCCCGACCTCGTTTCCATTACCTACTTCAGATCCCGCCCACGTCAGCAGAATAACACACACACCCCCCCCCCCCCCCCCCCCCCCCCCCGAGCAACATCCCCCGGTAGCCCCACCCCTGCCATCCATTGGCTGTATTCTCCCCCCTCCCCACCTGACTCCCTTGACTAGCCAATCTGCTAGCCTGGTGACTCATCACTCCGGCGTCCACCTGTCTCATTCCCATTATTTCCCCGACCTCATCCCCACTCCCCAGCACACCATTCCCCCCCCCCCCCCCCAAACCCATTGGAGCAATCTCACTAACACAGGAAGGTCAAACAAAATGTAAACCTCAAACTGCCCCGCGAGACTGCTCCAGGTGCAATCCAGTTCCCGCCGCGTACACAGAAAAGTGTTAACCCACGTCCCTTTCCGAGCATTAATAAGATAACCCCGCAATACCCCATTACCCCTACAACCCCCACCCGAAACAAACCTAACAAACCATAAACCAAAATAAAACGAAAGCCCCCCGACCCACGTCTTTAATCCCCATTGCTGACCGGCCACCCCTTTGTTGCAATACCGGCTCCAGTGCACTCAGCGAGCCTAACAAAAGGTACCCATCACAGCAGAAAGACCCAGGAAAATAAAATAAAAGAAACAAAACAGGAAAAAGATCCTACGAGAGGGAGGGAGGGGGGGGGGGGGGGGGGGAGGGAGAGAACTCCCCTCCCCCCACCCCAACCCCAGGCAAAAATTGCCCCACAAAAAAACAGGGAAAAAAAACCCAAATACCCCACATGGCACCTTTCCAACAGTAAACAGTTGACCAACAGTCTAGGCACAATCGGCGTCCCTTCAAACGGTAGTTCTCGGACCCTAGTTTGCATCCGTGGGACCTCTTTTCGGGACCAGCCCCTGATCCCTCGCAAAGTCCATCGTTTCTTCGGGCTCGGAGAAGTAGTGGTGTTGACCCTGATGCGTAACCCAAAGACGGGCCGGGAACAGCAGACCAAACTTCACATGCTTCTTGAACAACACCTCCTTAATTTGTTTAAAGGCTGCTCGCCGCCTAGCCACCTCCTGGCTTAGGTCCTGGTAGATGCAAAGAACACTATTATTCCACGTGCTGCTCTTGGCGCTCTTTGCCCACTGCAGCACCCGCTCCTTTTCCACAATCACCATCGGACGGGACGGGGGGCCCGGATGCACCTGTCTCGCCTGCACTCGGTGTGCCCCCTCCAGCTCCGGCGGTCGCGGAAAGGCTTCAGCCCCCATCAGCTGCATCAACAGGTCCGCCACAAACGCTGTGGCATCAGCTCCCTCAGCCCCCTCCGGGAGGCCAATGATCCTCAAATTTTGTCTGAGGGCTCTATTTTCCAACTCCTCTACTCTGTCCAGCAGTCTTCTCTGCCTCTCCTTCAACCCGTCGACTTCTAGCGCCGCAATCGTCTGCGCATCTGCCTGCTCCTCCACCGCCTCTCCCAGCTCCTTAACTTTTTCGTCCTGGGCATCCAGCCTCTGGTTCAGCTGATCCATTGCCTTCTGAAGTGGGTCCAAGTTATCCCGCTTCAATGACTCAAAGCTACTTTTATGACCTGCAGCATATTTTCCAGCGCTTGCTGGATTGCTGGGTCCGAGGTCCGCAGGTCCGCCATCTTGGATCCCGGATCAGCTTCCCCTGCACCTTGCCTTTGTCCCTTCCTCTCCCGTTTCCGTTGCTTCCTGCCCTCCCGCGGTTCCATTCAGCGCTGCCCGCACCTCCGTGGCCGTCCTTTCGCCGCTCCACAGTCCCGCTATCTCGGGGAACCAGGTCCTAAAGCCCCGCCAGAGTGAGAGCCCCCGAATGTGCGGCTCATTGCCGCAACCGGAAGTTCCATCCCGATGTCATCCTTAATTAACCAAGCTACCCCTCTACCTTTTCCTAGTTTCCTGTCATTCCTAAATGTCATGCACCCTTGAATATTCACATCCGACAGCCATATCTCTAATGATTACCAGAACATATTTATTTCTGTTTGTGCTGTCAAATCATCGGTTTTGTTATAAATGCTGCAGATTTTCAGATATACAGCCTCTGATTCAGACTTTTTGCTATTTTTATAATATCTAGCCTTGTATGCCCATGCACTCTTAAATGTGTACACTCTGTCCCTTCCTGCCAAGCTTGGATCATCAATTAATTTATTGCTACCTTGGTCTCTTGTCTTGTCTTCTCTATTTAATTGATCACATCTTATTGATCACATCTTACCAAATTAGATGTCCTGTCCCCCCCCACCACCACCAAATACAACTATTTAACTTGTAGCCCTCAACTGCTCGGCTTCTAAACACCTTAAAAGACCAGCAGCATAATTGTTTCAAAAACAGCAGCCAAAAAGCAGTTGGCTGCAGAGGGGAAGGAAAGAATGACACTATTAGAAACAGATTGTGAATGCATTCCCTGGAGTAGCTGGATAACATAGTTCTTCATTAGTCCATCAAGGCTGTAGCATAACATAAGGGTACAAGATAACGCCAAATTAAACATGGGTGACTTGCGATTTAAAAAAAAATGTTTGTATCAAGTCACAGGTTCAGTCATATGACACTCCCCTGACTTCCCACGTGCTCATGTACAAGTTAAACTGCAAAGATTCCTGTCCATCTTTCTCAAAACTGCCAAAAAGCTAAGTCAAATTTTACAAAATGAGAGGTTAGCTTTTTTCAAAAACTTTCCCCAACCTACTTTACAGCTTAGGTTTAACAATTTCAGTTCTTAAATCACTGATCCCATTTTTGCTTTGGCAGTCTTTAATGATTAACAACTCCTCTGGACCCATCCCTTGATTCTTTTTTTTTTGTCCTAATACGTCTCTTTTTGCCCCATATCGCTTCTGTCAGTTTGTCCGCCTTTCCTGTCACTGACATTTTCTCCTTTGTCCTAACCTATCTCCTTTTCCCTGGCTCTTACTACCTATATATTTCTAAATATTTCTAACTACTTCCAGTTCTGACGAAAAGCCATCAAAACTAACAATAAACAAGCTTCTAGCACCTGCGCTTGATGTCAGGACAAAGCCGTTGAATCTCGTGAGATTTGTGACGCTCAAGACCCGAGTTCACAGCCTCACTCTTCCACTCCTTCCAATTTGCAGCAGCGCTCTTCCAAGAACCCGTCAAATCCGTACTGATATTTCCCTCGCCTCCCCCATTCATGCTGCTCCTGGCTTTCTCTCCTGTGTGCCAATTGACTACTGAAGTCTTAGAACAATGCACATTACCTATTGTGCTGCATAGTTTCTGTAATGGTGACGCTGGAGCAAGGAGTGAACTGTGCATAAGTGTGCATGAAAACTTGTGGGCAGCACGGTGGCACAGTGGTTAGCGCTGCTGCCTCACGCGCTGAGGTCCCAGGTTCGATTCCGGCTCGGGGTCACTGTCCGTGTGGAGTTTGCACATTCTTCCTGTGTTTGCGTGGGTTTCACCCCCACAACCTAAAGATGTGCAGGGTAGGTGGTTTGGCGATGCTAAATTGCCCCTTAATTGGGGAAAAAAATTGGGTACTCTAAACTTGTATTTAAAAAAATGTTTTTATAAAGTGTGCATGAAAAATCAACCCTTTTATCATCCTCTCCACACCATCAGAAGCTACCTTTAGTAGTGAGGCTCAATGCCATGCCTGGCTTTGCATCTTCCAATCTCGAGGGGAATTTTTTAATGATTTCACAGGATGCTGCTCGGGAGGTTAGTAATGGCAGAGCCATTGAGTTTTGTAGCACAAAAAGAGGCCCTTCAACCCATCAACTCTGTTGGCCTTTTGTTGCCCATCCCTAACCGTTTGATGGGACCTTTCAGTAGACAGTTAAGAGCCAATTACATTCTTTGTTTTTATAAATTTAGCCTACCTAATTATTTATTTCCAATTATGGGGCAATTTAGCGTGGCCAATCCACCTAAGCTGCACGTCTTTGGGTTGTGGGTGTGAGACCCACGCCGACTTTGGGGGAATGTGCAAACTCCACACGGACAGTGACCCAGAGCCGGAATCGAACCCGGGTCCTCAGCGCCGTGGGACAGCAGTGCTAACCACTGTGCCACCGGGCTGCCGATATTCAGTAGTTTCATGGTTGCCATCACTCGTGCTCACTTTTTATGTCGGGCTTGGTTTTGATTTGGTGAATTCAAATTCTCCTGCTTCCTTGATAGGATTTGAAACTTTCCCCAAATATTAGTCCAGGTCTCTGGATTATTCATCTGGAGACGGAATCACTATGCTACCATACTGCTGTAATTCAGCTATGTTAGTCATTAGCCGCCAAGATACTAATAGAGACTTTTACTCGTGCTCTCAACTCCTAATACACCGGTTTTGAGCAACCAGACCGGAACTAAATTGGTACTTTGCCAAAAAAATTGTAAAACCAGTGCCCACAAAATCAAATATTTGGCAAGATGTGCAATTAGTGTGCACTGCAAAAGAAACTATTGATATCTCACTGTGTGCCTCAATTCTCTGTGTGACAACAACAAATTATTACTTTTAATATCTAATAATATAAGCAGTCTATTGAAGCACTGCCAAGAGTGCAGCAACAAAGTGTTACTAGAATTGTACGAGGACGCTACTAGAATTGATTGAACAAGCTTCTCTTATATCCTGTAAAAGTGAAGACTAAGAGGAGACCTGAAAAAGGTCTTTGATAAAATGGCTCAATAGACTGGATGTGGACCAACGTGTTTCAGCTTGTTGGAGTGTTCAGATCAAGGGGACAGAAATATAAAACAACAGATCAATTGAAAGATTTGGGAGGAGTGTTTTTGTGCAGAGAATGGTGCAAAGGTAGAACTCGCTGCCATGTGGAGTGGTTGAATATAATTGGTGGGACTTGATGCGCTCATGAGGGAAATGAAACGATAGGGATATGGGGGCAGGGAGGGAAGGAAAAGAGTGGGAGGAGGTTGATGTGGAGTATAAACTCTGGCATATATCGGTTTGGTCATATGGCCTGTTCTGTGCTGTAGACATTTTGGGGGGGGGGCAGAATTATTTTGAGGCAGCAGCAAAGAGTACCATTGGTTCTCTTGTCGGTCACCAACGAGGAGGCTTCCTCATTGATAGCTGGGAAATCGATAGTCTGTGTAGCGCTGTTTTTCCCCTCAACCTTAATTTGAAGTTGGCTTTATTTTACAACAATTTGTATTTATATAGCACTTTTAATGTAGTGAAATATCCCAAGCCACTTCACTTGAGCATTACTGAGCCTCAGAGGGAGATGTTTACGTCAGAGGACCAAAAGTGGTCAAAGAGGTTTTAGGATGTATTGTGGTAATTTTTTCAGTCTAGTTCAATTTTAACAAACTGTGGAAATAGCTTTTTAGCTGTGCATCACCAGATGATTTCCAATGTAGTTTGATGCTGATAATTTTTCAGTGGCTGCCTTTTCAGGAATAAGAAAATCATGCAAAATGCTCTAGGATCGCAAATGAACAAAATAGCCACCTGAATTTGCTGCATGATCCTGACTGGCTGACGTTGCTTTTTAAAGAAAAACAATCTATTACTTAAATGAATTGTGGATGTTATTTGTTTTTTTGTTCAGTGTTCATTGTGCTCCGAATCAGCGCTGAGTGAAAGCGAAGCATTACGCACAACCCATGATACACACTCAGTTGCAAATTGTGGAGCATCAAATTATTAATCTGTCATGAGGTTTATCTGTTTTGTAACTGTAAAGAAAACTGGACAAATTGTTTCAAATGTTCCAACCTTTGTATGCATTCTTTTCAAAACCCGGTTTTCTATTCTTCTTCAGTCTCTAACATTATTGTTGTGCTGTTTCGTTAAAACATGCACTTGAACCCACTTTTGCACAAATTAACTGTGAATATCATATTGAAAAAGCATTGAGTAAATTTTCTTGTTCATCAATATTGTCCGCAGGATGTTGATTACAGAGGAGCATTCAAAAGGGTGAAGCATTTCATTATACGGGATTTTCAATCCAGTGTTCCCTCCGAATCCCTTCAAGTAAACAGGAAGTCAAACAACGATACAATGGGGTTGTTGTGGTTTCATTTGTTCTATGCCAGAAAGCCAGTCGGTGAAGGATACACAGGAGCCAATCTTTACACATTTTTATGTTTAATTACAGAATTAGATTTGCAATCTGTTATCGACAGGCTGCTAGAGAAGAACTGAAATTCCTGTTCCCGTCCCCACTGCCCATATTCAATAAAGCCTTGGAAAGAAGGTGTGGGTGTCTTTTAACCCTGAGTGAACAGACAATTTAAATATCCAGCAACAAGCTTTTAGTGAGTTTAAATAAGGAGAATGGTTTATCACCCACTCGCTCCCCCACCCCCCCCCAATTCAAACGCTGCGGCACTCACTCACAGTCTCACACACATGAACACGCAAGGGAGATATAGTTGAAGATAACAGTGTACCTTTACAGTTTATAAGCAAAAGTATAGTTCATAATACATATGATTGGCTTGTTCGAGAAAACACACTGTTTCGAGCCTGATGAAGTAGACTCCTTCACTTCTGAAGTCTAGTTAAAAAGTTCAACAGTGTGAGTCACGTGTAAAGAGGTTTTCAGGATTCTCTCAAAGAGATTGACTTCTGCAGGTCACACAAAGTTAGTGGTTTATAGTCTAACTACCAGGAGATCGGTTGTCAGTATTGGTGGACCTGAAAAGTTCTAGGTTATGATGTTACAGTCCCCATTTTTTAAGGTGTCACCCTTTCTGCTGCGTTCTAGTCCTGTGTCTAAGTAGCCATTTTGAAATTGTAAACCTAAATTGCCTGTGTTGATAGTGAGACAATAATACTACTCCACTGAATTTGGCCCTCACCCGAAAACCTAGCGTGGAAAGTCGTAAGTTAGAAATCAGAGGTGGGAAGCCAGGATGATTGGTTACTGAGACCCATTATACCAGTCAAACTGCTGAGCTTGCGACCTACTAGAATTATTGTTCGAGGCTGTGTCCGCCCCCTCACTCGGCTCTGACTTTAACACCTGCACCACTGTCCCAATTTCTGCCAAGGCCACCAGGTGACCAACAGAACACATTTAGTTGTGTGCATCAGAGATTAACTGCTCCAAAGCACGGAAATACGAGGAGGCCTTGCATATTACCACCGGACATAACCCTAGAATGTCTGTCCTAAGTGTTGACACCTTGCCGTTTTTAAACATTTTTTTTGTTCATTGGACATTCTTTAAAGAGGGTGGTGGGGGGGGGGGGGAGGAATTTGATACTCAATGCACTGTCGTTTTTCACTGCTTAGATTAAATCCCATGGTGACTATGTAGGTTCAAACCTCAGAATCCACAGCTCTTTCCTGGATATTCCTTTTCACAAAGTAATCGCAACCATGTGAAAATAGAATTTGAGTTTGCATGGTAATGTAGTCACTTAGCTGGGTTGTGTGAATTTGCATAGCCATTCAAGTTGAACCAAATCTGATCCTGTTGGTTGTTTTGACTATTTAAAGGGAGATTTGCCCCATCGAGGCAAGCTGTTAAAGGATATATAAAAGCCACAGTTCGCAGATTCTGCATTTCATTTAAAATGAAACACGTAGAGGGGGAAAGAAGCTTTTTATAGAAATTTTGATTACTTACTGTAAAGCTAATGCTTAAAATAATCTGGCTTTATGTCTGTTGATATTGAAAGACTGAACAGTTATTTTGTCTTCTGCTTCCTAACAGGTTGGCAATAAGGTAATATTCCTGACGAGTTTTGTGGGAAACAGAGGAACTTTCACCAGAGGTTACATGGCAATGGTCCTGGATGTGGAGTTTCTTTATCATCTAGCATACACACTAATATCTGTCATGGGACTATTTGCCCATGAATTCTTCTATAGTCTGCTGGTATGTATCTGGAGGAAATTGATCCAATTTTGCTTCAAACATTTGAGCTTCGAACTAGGCCAAACTACCAGGAGTGGGAAGGATATACAGAAAAGTGAATTGTCTTTATATTCAGAGTTGAGGAAGATCAGGTAGTGAGTTGAATAACATTGTCACCAGAAACAGGGCATAGAATCATAAGAGCAGAGAAGGAGGCCATTCAGCCCACCATTCCTGAACCAACCCCTTGAAAGAGCTATGAAATTCGTCACATTTCCCTGTCTCACCATTGTCCTGACAGTCATTTGCTCTTTTTCTTACCCTACATAGCAACATAAAAGATCTAATGGGAGTGGGGGATGGGAATCGCAAAACTCTGTTTAACCTAATAGTACAATTGTTTTACACATGACAGTCATCATTATAGATTTAATAAAAGTTTGCATTTTATGTGTATGACTTTATATATTTGAAGTGAGTATATCTTTACTACAGGAAATATTTATGTTATCCTATACAATTCCGAAGCTTGAAGCAATATACTAAAGTGCATTTACTCGAGATAGATTAGCCGCGTCCAGCAGGTTAGATTTCTTGAACTTTACTTTTCATGAAGGTAAAGGGCTGATCCCTCTCTGTTTATTTTTCAGCTTTTTGATCTGGTATACAGAGAAGAGACATTGCTGAATGTCATCAAGAGTGTCACTCGAAATGGCCGCTCCATCATACTGACAGCTGTGCTAGCTCTTATTTTAGTCTACCTGTTTTCCATAGTTGGCTTTTTGTTTTTCAAAGATGACTTCATCCTGGCAGTGGATAAGGTGCCAAACAAAACCTACTGGGCAGGTAAAATCAACATATTAAGTAGGGCTTGTGGTTGAAGTACATATTTCTTTGAGGACTTGTGAGGCATTGAATAGGGTAATCTCTATTTTCAAACTATTCCATTCCTGTGAGTTTCCACAGTGAATTCCCTATTTTGTACTTTCCACCCACTCACCAATCAGCATGGATTCATTGTAGTATAAGCGTAACAAAAGAGCACTATAGAACATACAGTGCAGAAGGAGGCCATTCGGCCCATTGAGTTTGCTCCGACCCACTTAAACCCTCACTTCCACTGTATCCCCGTAACCCAATAACCCCATCGAACCTTGTTTAGTCACTAAGGGCACTTTATCATGGCCAATCCTCCTAGCCTGCACGTCCTTCGACTGTGGGAGTTAACCGGAGCACCCGGAGGAAACCCACGCAGACACGGGGAGAACGTGCAGACTCCGCACAGACAGTGACCGAGCGGGGAATCGAACCTGGGATCCTGGCGCTGTGAAGCCACAGTGCTATCCACTTGTGCTACCGCACTGCCCTATGTTTGATATGTGTAGGTGGGGTAAGTCTGATTCGTTTTCATGGGAAGAACTTGAAATATATTTTGTCCAAAGGTTGGTCTTTATTTTCAGAGATTTTTTCCTTCTGCACTCAAGTAATATCTAGATGTCTTAAGTACACAACATAATGAGTTTCACACAACGGCAATTCCATTGGCTAGGTCAGCCAATCCAACGGAATGGATGAAGGCTGGATCTCCAAAGACATGCTGTTCAGTGAGCTTAATATCAGCACTTAGCCAACAGGTCACCAACGTCTGCGATGCAAGAATGCCTGCAAGCGGGATCTCAAATGGACCGGGTTCAGAGTTGATAAATGGGGAGTTCTCACTGCTGACCACAGTGCCTGGAGACCAGCAAACCAGAGGGGTGTGGAAAAAGCAGAGGACCAAAGAAATAAACAGATGACTTAAAAGAGACCCTGCCAGAAGGACAAAAGGTCAGTTGACCTTGGCCCAAATGTAGAAGAGATTGCCACTTGCCAATTGGCTTCTACAGCAACAACAGACTATGTTCAATACGAAGTGACAGACACCCTGGGCGCAGTCCATCGCCTCCTGCGATGCCAATAAAAATAGCAGTCACGTTTGCCTCGTGTTAATATAGTGTGCGTTAATATAGAGTGCCATGTTGAAGGGATGTGACAAAAAGTGCCACATCAAGATCAACTCATACTGAAACTTCATATGTTATTTCTGCACTTGAAAGTTGATGGAAAAGCTTTACCAGTAGCAAAGCGTCATTATCATGTTTTCATCAAACAAGCATACTTATTGTACAGAGCTTTTTCCCAACACGTCGCGTTCAGGTTTAAAAAATATATTTATTTCAGCAGTTTCCTCACTCTTGGTGTTCTCAAAGCTTGTCTCTCTTAATGGTGAGAGATTAGTAACTATCGAGGTGAAAAGGGATTTGCATGTCCAGGTACACACTGAACTAAAAGCGACAGAAATTTATCAAAAAGGCAAATGGAATATTGGCCTTTATCTCAGCAGTACTTAAATAAAAACCAGAGGCAATTGTGCTTCAGCTCTACAGAGCTTCGATCAGATCTCATCTGCTTACCTCGGGAAGGATAGATTTTGCCTAGAGAGGTTATAGCAACAGATTCACCAAATTGATTGCAGGGCATAAAATTCTCAGCACATGTTGCATAAAGTTGGCTTGCATACCCTGAGTTTGGAAGGTTGAGATAGATAATCGGGGTGTTTAAAATGAGAAATGGATTTCATAGGGGAGATGCATTGAAATGGTTTGTTTTGATCTGTTACATCCAGTTTTAAGGGGGCAGCATGGTGGCGCAGTGGTTAGCACTGCAGTCTACAGTGCTGAGGACCCCGGTTCGATCCCAGCCCCGGGTCACCGAATGTGTGGAGTTTGCACATTCTCCCCGTCTCTGTGGGTCTCAACCCCACAGCCCAAAGATATGCAGGGTTGGTGGATTGACCATGCTAAATTGCCCCTTAATTGGAAAAAATTATTGGGTTCTTTAAATTTTTTTTTTAAATACTGAACATATGGCTGAGTTTTGGACCAGAAAGGATTACAGCTGCACATATTGGGGATGTTACTTGTCGGGTCTTCCCCACGTCCCAGAGTCTCCTACCACCCTCCCTGGTGTTTTGCCCACATTCTGTGCCCCTCCATCCTTCCCATTTTTCCCCCCTCCCCTCCACTTTCCTTTCCTTCTCTCCCTCCCTATTTCGTTTCCTTCCCTCCTCTCTTTCCGTTCCCTCGCTCCCACTTTTTCTTCCTTCCCTCCCTCTTTTCCTTCCCTCCATCCCTCCCTATTTTCCTTTCCTCCCACCCTCCCTTTTTCTCCTTCCTCTTTTCCCTCCCTTCCTCCCTCCCTCCCTCTTTCCCTCCTTCCCTCTTTCCCTCCCTCCCTCTTTCCATTCCTTCCCTCCCCTCTTTCTGTTCTCTCCCTCTTTTCCCTCCCTCCCTCATTTTCCTTCCTTTCCTCCTCCCTCCCTCTTTTCCTCCCTTTCCTCCTTCCTTCCTTTCCTCCTTCCTTCCTTGCTCTCTCCATCTCATTCTTGAGACAATTCCAGGAAAGCAGACCTCTGCTTGTTTTAGGCTAGAATAATGACAAGGTGCCTACAGTCCCCCCTCTGGTGTAACATTACTGCTTGCTGTGTCCTCCTCCGTCCCTTTGTCTCCTCCCCTTCCTCAATAAAGCAAGTGTATGGAATTCACAGGGGGAATTCCGTTATGCGACTATTGCGTAGGTCACAAAGGAAGTGGCATGCTGCAACAATTGATGTAAAAGCTCCTGACCACCTAAGAGGAATCAAATAAAAAACAAAACCAGGGAAAAGGTTTAAAAAACCCCGGGGAAGCTGTTGATGCATATCTTATTAATGGCTCTTTCAATCCATTTCAGCCACCAATCTCCAGTTAACTTGGATTACCATTTTTTAACAACCGCATGTACTGTTGCACCATAGATACTGGGAGACTGCATGAAAGATGAGATGATTAGTGTGCCCTAATATGAAGTGATTTTGCCAGTGAAAGGTCTTCAATGCTTTTGGGGATAATCCAACTGCATCTAACAAATCTTGGGTTCACTTTCTGATTATTTGCTGTAGCCAAAAGGATAATCACACTTGTTACTCAATGCTGGGTATCCTATGCATGTATATTACAAAGTAGTAAGTGAAGAAATCACAATGGCTTCTCTAAAACAGTAAGAAGCCTTACAACATCAAATTAAAGTCCAACAGGTTTGTTTGGAATCACTAGCTTTCGGAGCACAGCTCCTTCTTCAGACCTAGAGATTTGAAACAAACATGTTGGACTTTAACCTGGTGTTGTACGACTTCTTACTGTGCCCACCCCAGTCCACCCCACGCCGCCATCTCCACATCTTCTCAAACAGTTAAAGATTGGAAGTGCAACGTTGGTAAGAGTTTACCCCTTTATATTGTCATGCCAATATGGGCCTGAAGATATTACATATTAACAGCTGTATTCCTTTTAAAATGAACCCTGCTGAATTGTAAGATGGCTGCTGAGGGTAACCTAGCGTTTGCAACTTCAATAGTCGAGCAGGCTTTCTGAAAATTTGCTAATTGGGTTCTAATAGGCAAGGGCCTCACTTGAATTGACATGCCAAAACAGCATTCTGTGGAATTTCATACCTGTTAACTTTCCAGGCTTACTCCAAAACACATGGACAATAAACTCTCCGATTCCTTGACTCCAGGTCTGTCATGTAACAACAGAGGGCTATGTAAACTGAATATCTTTGATGAAGTACCAAAGCCAACTATCTGCTTTCTATTGTCTATTTATGGCTTTTGACCATTTGGCTGAAACTACTTAACGATGAAAGGCCATCACTTTTGTCTATCAGTGGCCATTCATCATGTGATTGAAACTGCCCTCTAATTTTGAAATTCTTTTATCCAAAAACCGAGAGAGGCTGGGAAATATGCAGAACCCCAGCAACAACAGCTGCAGAAAAAAATGTGTCACCATGCCTTTTCAAGACCTGCGAGACTTGAGGGGCGCGATTTACCTGCCTCGTCACGCCCAACTTGGTGACACTATGAGGCCGTTGAATCCCTGAGAGGCTTCTTGAGAGCCATTAGGCTGATTTAAATATGCCTGCGCCGGATTCTTCCAGTGCCTGGGAACTAACGGCCTCCCCAGCGAGGCCCGGACCAGGTGCTGTGTACTGGTCCACACAAACGTGGACCGGCCTAAACCTTTCACTCCCAAATCTTTTCATTGAATCGTGCCGTTTATCTTTTAAAAGTCTCCTCCAACCTGTTTCAAAGAGCTCAGAGTTCACTCCAGTCACAGTAGTCATTTTGACCTGTATACATGTCCTGCCGAACAGTCTCCATTTCAAAGAAATGCTGCATTTGATCCAGGTTTGACCCCAGCTCTCTGAGCTTACCTGAACTTCAAGTCCAGAGTGGGAAAGCTCCCTTTTTCACTGGACTCTCTGAGACCTATGAAATGTTAACAATTCTGTTTGGTTAACATTTGTAAAAAAAAGTGCGCTACTGCCTTTAATTGAATCCTTTTGAGCAAGTGATTGAGGTTACGATAGGCCTTTTCAGGGTGAATACTCCTTGTTTACCTCCATGGAAGTCTGCTCCTGGTGACTTTTAAATTGACTGCACACTAATAGGGGCAAGAGGGGTAGTTGGGGACACGCATTGACCTCTTCAAATTTAAACTTGTGAATGGATACTTTTACGAAGAGCTTCCATCTGACTGAGGAGGTTTTGGTCAGTCAATGAACAATAACCTGCTTTGAAAACTCTGCTCAATATATTGACAGCTATGAGAAATTCCACCAAAGCAGCTGAGACAATTCACATTTTACATAAAACAACACCACTTTTTAAAAAAGTGTTCCTCATCTCTTAATGTTAATGGATATTTAAATTTTCCAGAATCTAGATCATCACCTTTTGTCAAAAACCTCTCAGTTCTTCTTTTAGCCATACCTATCTGTGTTCTAAGTTCTGTTGAAATCTGTCCATCAGGTTTTGTGATATATTCTTCACAACCAGACTAACAAAACGAGACGAAAGCATTACCTCTGCCCACCTTTCGTTATGGAGGTAATAAGACGGGGAGTGTCCCGATGGTGCAATGGTTAGCACTGATGCCTCACGCAGAGGACCCGGATTAAATCCCGGCACCGGGTCACTGTCCATGTGTAGTTTGCACATTCTCCCCGTGTCTGTGTGGGTCTCACTCCCACAACCTAAAGATGTGCAGGGTAGGTAGATTGGCCACGCTAAATTACCCCTTAAAGAAAGAATTAGGTACTCTAAATTTAAACAAAAAAAGAAGATAGCAACAACTGAAAGAAGTTAATGTAACAGTGTAACCTGTTAATGGAACACCAGTGGTGTGAATGGTGAGTAAATTATGATATTTTAAAGAACTTGATCTAATTTCATTTTTTGTTCACAAAGTTTGAATGAAAAACCAAGCAAACCAAATGTTTTAAATGTGGCCTAAAATAGGGACAAAATATGGGGATACTATCTGATCCCGTCTAACGTGTGCTATCATTTTCTTTTGAGGGTAACCCTATTGATTGTGTATTGACTTGATCCCCTAACTGGCATTGAAGTTACTATGTGAAATTAATATTCCCATTATTAATTTTGGGACTATGAATATCTAGATCAGCAATGATGGAAAGGTTGCTGTACAAGGCAGGGAACCCAATGTGAGCCTCTTTGCCAGCGTTAAAAATAAATTGGAAATGAATCTGAATCTCTGCAAACAAAACTGGCATCTTATGTCTGTTTTTCCTTCTGTTGTATTTGTTTAGAAGATGCTGCATCAATGGCAGAAGAATTCCTGACTGCTGATGTATGCCGATTGGGCAATGGAGAGAACTGTTCAACACTTTATTCCGTGGAAAGTAACGGTAGGATAATCTTAGTTGCAATCCAATATATTTAGAAAGCGGGACAAGGCAATGTACTGAGGCAAAACATTGGCTAGCAAGCCCTGCATTGATGTCCCTGTTAATTTTGAGTTTGGCTACAGCATATGTTAAAGAACAAACCTCACTTGCATCTTGTTCCCCATCAGAGTTGATTTCTGAGAATGAAGAGGACTCGGAGCATACCTGCGAAACCCTATTGATGTGCATCATTACTGTCCTTAGCCATGGGCTGCGAAGTGGAGGAGGAGTGGGAGATGTGCTCAGGAAACCTTCCAAAGAGGTACTTTCTACCAAACAGTAACTAACTACGTGGCACCGATACTATCTGGCCAAACAGAGGGCAGTGGGAGGAATGCAGGAACATTCTAGCTTTAACCTGCTCAAATTTTAGTTGCCAATCCAATCCACAGTAGATTACTGATCAGTTAGATTTGATCAATTTCTGACTGAGAGGATTTGATGTACTGCAGCGATTGCGAAATATTTCCGCTCCTCCACAAAAACAACTGACAATGAATATATCCGATTGAACTTCTGTCATTAACCTTTCCACTGTATTTACATCTTGATATTTTAAATGTGACCCAATTTTCAAACAAAAAAGAAATTTGGAAATAAATGAGGTCCTGTGTTTTGTGCATTATACACTCATTAACAGTTTGAAACACCAGAAATTAATTGTTTGTCTAAGACCAACCAATATCTGGGTTCACCTGTGATGTTTTAGATATGCTTTCAGGACATTTAAAGCAGATATATTATGGGTGCATAACTTAGCTCGTGTTGAAACAAACTTGGAGAAGACTAGTCCAATGTGCCAACCCCATGGATGCGAGTTATACATAGGAAAAAAAGTCCTATTTTAATGGACCAAACTGGCTTTCAAAGCACGTATTTTCCATTCTGAATAGCTACATTCATTGAGTGATTGTCACTTTTTTTTTCAGGAACCACTGTTTGCTGCTCGTGTGATCTATGACCTTCTCTTCTTCTTCATGGTCATCATCATTGTTCTTAACTTGATCTTTGGTGTCATCATTGACACTTTTGCTGACTTGAGGAGTGAAAAGCAGAAGAAGGAAGAGGTCCTGAAAACTACCTGCTTCATATGTGGTTAGTATTCATACCTGATATGGACGGGAGTGGGGAATGTCTTCAGTCAATGCAAAAACCAGATTGATGTCACTAAACCACCACTTTAGTAAATGCAGTATCCTAGGAGCTATTAAGTTTCCAGTAAGTTTACTTTCTTTTTAAAGTGAAACAATTTATTTGATCAAAAATAAGTCTTTCTAAGGATAAAGGAGCTCTAAATGTTAAGAAACTGACCATTACGCAAAGACATGCAAGTGTACGTGTTAGCTGTTCACTACCTTTTACCATCTTACCAATATGGTATTCTTTCACCACCACCTCATTTAACAATTGATAATGAGAACAAATTGGGAATACAGTAGAAGGTGATTATGCTGTTTGATTGAGAAGGCTCAGAATAAACAAGAAAAACTATGTTGTGAGATACATTTGAGTGTCCAAGAATTTCCAGAACAGATACTTGCAGTGTAGGTTCTATTAGTGTAAGAGCACATGTCACAACATCCCACAGTACAGAACAGATGAGCATTGTGTTAAATAAGGCATTAACTGATTACGATTTAGCGATGTTGACTTCCAAATGATTCAAAAAGTAGTTGTGCATTACGTTGATTGTAAAATTTCTTAACACGTGTAAATGAATAGACTTCCGAGTCATGGATTCTCCTCTCAGTCAGAAGCTTGCTGCCTGATCAGTGATTAGCTGTTTCTGTTTACACTTCAGTTCTACACGTGTAATTAGTCTCAGGTTTGGTAATTAGTTAATTTATTGCTTCTAGGCTTGGAAAGGGATAAATTTGACAACAAAACAGTAACGTTTGAGGAACATATCAAAGAAGAGCACAACATGTGGCATTATCTATGCTTTATTGTCTTGGTGAAAGTCAAGGATTCTACTGAATACACCGGGCCAGAGAGTTATGTCGCAGAGATGATCAAGGTCAGTAACAGCTGTACGACCCACAGTTAATTATCGTTTTGAGTGGTATGAATAAATAAAACAGAAAGACATGTAGCTCTCGCTATGTGAAGTGCCTTGTCCAAAAGGAATAAGATGGATTGGAATTTTTTTTTAAAAAAAGGGTACTTGACTGATTTTGAGTGGGTAATTTGTATGTATGTATTTGACCTTTTAATAGTCACTGTCTGCCTTAGCACACCTCTCTCGGTGACTGCTGTTTTGCCTTCTAACTATCTGCACACTATAGGCAGCCTATTTGAGATGCCAGCCGCTGCACAGACTCCATGAAGTAAATGTTTTAAGACCTAATTTTTGAGGCCTGATTTTTCTTCTTTATGTTTAAAGAACAGTTTTATTTCTCCTTCCACTTTTTGTCAGAATCACGTCTAGAATAGAATCGAAAGCATGTTTGGCATGCAAGGCAAGATGAGCAAAATAAAAAGTTATTCAGAGATTACTCTACTAAGACATTAGAACCCATGGCTCACCGAGAACATGAGGTTCAGAAATGTTGTTCGAGACAATTTATTACCCATCCCACTTGGTGATTTTTTTTTTCTTGCCGCTTTGACCTGCCATTCTTTCAGGAAATTAGTCTGATGGAAGCCAAGGTGGCAAATAAAAACAGTTTGTAAAGTAGTGGAAGGGAACACAGGACACAATGTAAAGTAACAAATTAGACTCCGGTCGCCAAAATTGAGGCAATGAATCCTGTCATTTCATGGGCACGAGGAGAGGTAGGGCAGAGGAAGAATCTGCGATTTCCCTTACACTGCAGACATATCCTCTTAGGCTGGCTTTATAATGAAAAGGCAGAAGATCATGATGTGGTCAGAGTCACGATGCTGCAGGTTGTAGAGAGGGAATTTGAGAGGATACTGATGAAGGAGCTTAAGAGGTAGCTTCTTCTTTTGTTCTGGGAATGAAAGATGGATCAAGAGCATGTGGATACTAACGGTGTTGAGAAAATGGTTGATTTGGCCTTGTGTGTAATTTTGATCTTGGAGATAGAGAGGTTTTGTGTGATGGTTTGATTCGAAGGTTGCAATTTCAGAAGAAAGCTGTGGTATAATTGGACCACCTTAATTCCTTTGCTGCACTTTACTCCCCCACCCACCCGCCTTTTTGAACCAGGCTCAGCCACTTCCAAAATAGGCCCCATTACATTCGAAGAATAAGAGAGAGACTGGCTCTAGCCAGGTTTCTCCTCCTGTTGGTGGACTTGATCATTTCCCCAATAATTCTGAGCTGAATCAGTTATTTATTTTTTGGTTGACGTTCTCTGGATGCTATGCTTTATAAACGCAAGTTGTTTTTATATTGGTAAGCTCGTTTATCCTTGAATCTGAAAATGTAGTTAGCTAATGTAACGCCATTGCATTTAATATCATAGTCTGTCCACTATTGCCTCAACATAGCATTTATCTTTCACACACTGTCCTGTTTAATGCTGAATTTCGGTGTGATAATTTGCTGTTAGCTGTGTAGCAAGAGCTTTGTATCCCAATGTTCTATGATAGTGCCGCAGTATAGAAAATGTGTTTTACACATCCGAATCAGCTTGGTGTAACCTGGTTTGCCGCTAATATTCTCAAATTGAATGCTCACTCATGTTGATGGAAGTGTACTTGTTATCTGTATATACTTCTGACTTGCAGTCTTTTGGTGACTTGGCTGCTCAAAATACTTGATATTATTACTGATGTACCTATCTATTTTCTGATTATGTGGAGACTTGTTGCTGTACTCACAACTCAGCTTATTGCCTTCTGCCTGCTTTGTTAAATATAGAGAGGTGGTTCAGCAGTTACTCCAAACTCATACCTTTTGTTTTTATTTATTCTAACGCTATACAACACGACTCGCATTGTACAAGGGGCCTCAGCGGGGAACGCACGGCTAAGGTCCCTGCCCCCAACAGCCACGCAGGGAACCTTTGACCCGATCGCCGCTTGAAAACGATGCCAGTGTGGCACCTTGGCAGTGCCAACCTGACACCCTGGCAGTGCCCATACCACCTGCACCAGCAGTACCAGGGCACCACCCTGCATGCAGCTGGGGGCCTCCAATCCCATAGGAGGCTCCCATGAGTGCCATTCCACTTGGTTCCTTTTTACAGAAACCAGTGCTAAACGGCGCTCGTCTGAGGGAAAGGGGATGAATTCCAAAGCCTCGGGTACCTCAGGAATCTGCACGTTAGAGTGAGACTAGCTGTCTTGCTCTAATGTGCAGATTTGCCAAAACGTGGTCCCACCCACAATGGACAGGGAGTTACATCACAGCGTCTCACGAGACCGCGTTGCAACCCGGGGAGATCCGGGGAGCGGGATCTCCCGGCTTCATTCGGCCACATTGCGCCATGGTAAGCTGTTTTTTGAGCGCGGCGTGGCCACTGGATCTTGGACATACTGTGATTCACGTCAGCCTCTGCGCTACAGTGGTGTCATTTGATATGAAAGTCACCATAGTCTCCGAGGGTCATAGGCTGCTCTCCCCTTTTGAGACAGCTGAATGGTGGTGACTTAACCTGAGGGTCACCACAGCTCAGGCAAGGGGCAAGGTTGAGAAGACGGAGCCTTAATGGATAACCTCAACCAGTATGGAAATTGAACCTGGGCTGTTGGCGTCGCTCTGCATCACAATCAGCCGTCCAGCTAACCGAGCTAAACGACCCCCAATGTCATTTGATATGTTGTGTCTCACAATGAAGCAAAATTCAAACTTGCAAAAAAAAAGTTGCTCGTCTATAATACTTAAATGACTAGAGGTTGGGGGCGGGTGAGTGTTTGTGGTGAGGGGAATTGTCATTCAGACATGCGTTTTTGAATTTCTTGATGAAGAGGTTATTTCAGCAGAGGTTGGAACCTCATTATTGAACCTGGCATTTTTGCAGCCTATTTTGAAGCAAACTTTCATGGCATGAAGGCGCCTGCCAATCCAGTTTGTCCCAAGGAGCAGCCATCCAGTTTTCCATCATTGTTGCCTCATAACATTCATGCCGGCAAGTAATTTGACTTGATTTCACTGAGAGACTCAAACTGGGCTGACAATGCGAGCAGCCATTAGGGGATATGGAAGAAAGAGAGAGAGATGGTGGGGGGGGGGGGGGAAGAAAGAAAGAAGGAAGATTAAGGGTTTCTATTTAAGAAATAAGCAGCAACTGTTTCCACTGGCAGAAAGATCGGAAACCCGAGGATATATACTTAATTTAAGTGGCAAGAGAACGAGATGGAGTTGAGAAGTTTTTACTCAGGAAGCTGTAATGAGCAGGAATGCACTGCCTGATGGGGTAGTGAAGCAGATTCAGTCGGAACTTTAAAAAGGGAAGAGGATAAAGAGGGAAAATATTTGCAGGACTGTGGGGACAACACAGAGGACTGAGACTAATTGGCTAGCTCCTTCGAGCCATCATTTGCTTGAGGAGCTGGATTTTGGAATAGCAGATAATAATCTGAATTCTGAACTTTATCTGTCCAAAATGTTGTGGGTTTCTTTTCACTGAAGTTCAGCCAGCACGTTTTATTTAAAGCACTGTGCTAATCAGGAGCAGCCGAACTTGTCTTATAATACGTACATTGTGACATCATCCAGGGGATTTCCACCAAATATATTTCAGAAGTGACACTTTGAAAGTAATTGCTTACTAATTGCAGCCAGCAGTGTGTGGGTGCAGTGCAGTTGCGACAGAACCATGATCTTGAACTACAAAGGGCAAATAAATGTAAACAATCTGATATGATTTCAAAACTTTCCTGGATGCAGTGTGGGTTCATCGACACTGTGGAAACACACCTGTGTCTGAAATGCTGTCCTGTTCCATTCAAAATGCTGGTTAAAAAGCTAAGGCTTTAACAAAAGCCCACTTGCTTTTAGTTAATAGAATTTGTAATCAAACAATGCATTCTTCTCAACAGCCATGTTAGAAAATGGGTGTATGCCCAGAGATTTTGTTGGTAATGTAAATGCTTTAATAAGCAAGGGCGCAGTTCCGCCACCACTCCCCCATTGCAGTTTTACTGATGCACCATTGGCAGTATAACTTGGGCCAGGCGGCTGATTGAATCCCCAAGAGCACTGACGGCAGGACGTGGGAGGTAGTTTCACACCAGCAGCTGTATAACTACAGCCTGGTGCACACGTACATTTCAAATGAGACTCTTCTGGGAGCTTTAAAAACACAAATCTCTCTAATTAACCATAGCCTTTGTGGAATGGAAGGTCCAACTAGGCGTCTGCACAATATAAATTCACTGAAGGTCGAACCCTGCGCATATAGGTCTGCAGTATAACTGCAGTCTTTCAAAAGTGAAAGGCTCTTTATATATTTTAAATTCTCTTGAAACCCTCAGTACTCAATTAATTCGGCCGTTCTAAAGGAGGATGTGCATTTAAAAAAAATAAAATAAAATAAAATAGTCTGCGCCTTTCCTGGGGATTAGTGTTATGGTTTGATTCGGATCATTTGTCCGGTAGTCTGGTCTTTCCAACCACATTAAGCTGTAACTTGCATTTTGGTCCCTTTTTACATTAAAACTTAACTGGGATGCTAAGCCAAATTACAGGGGTCAGGAAGGTTTTGTTAGAAGTTAGAAATCCACCCCTCTCTCTCTCTCGCTTTCCAATATATCCTTTTCCTTTTCCTCTTGTTGGTGAAATGCTTTTTTTAAATCAAAAATGAGATCAAAAGTTTGCTGTGAAGTGCGAACTAGTGGCTGACCATGTGGAGGGGGTAGGCACATTTTGAAAGGTTCTGCTCTGTGTGAGTCCATATTATCAACATTTAAAAACCTTTGGATAGAGGAGGTGACCCTCCATCTTCATCCGCAAGGACAAGAGATATGGGAGTTGCTTAACATTATGGTGAGGTCTCTGCGGTGATGACCAGTAAGGGGAGAGTGGAAATGTCTGATGAAAAGCTTATGAATTAGGGAGTGGAAGTTAAGGGAAGTCTTTCCATAGTGATTGGAAATTGGTACTAGTGTCCCTTGGGCATCAGCTCTGGAGTCACCTCCATTCATTGTTATTTGAACAAAAGTCTGGAGGAACAATTGTTAAAATTTCCAGATGGTATCAAATTAGATGTTAAAGCTGCTTCTTTCTGAAGACCAAAGGGAGCAGCAGTGGAATGTTAATTAGATGGGGGAATGGGCAAGCAAGCGGCAGATGGATTCAGTATCACAAAGATTAAGGCGATGCATTTTGGTTCAAAAATAACAGCAGCAATTATTCCCCAAATGGAAGTAGGGCTGATGCTATAGAAGGTCAGAGGAAATTAGGGCCATACAGGTTTATTGAACATTAATGACAGTAAAAAAAGGTAACATCGATTTACCAGGATGCAGTCTGGTATGAAGGAATGCAAATGTAAGCATCACAGACGCCCCTGGGTGATCTTCCAGAGGTGCTCAAAATTGAGAGGATGGAGCAGGCTGGATGCAATCAGACTGTTTCCAGTTGAAGGACCAAGAATATGGGACCAAAAAAATGAGGTTTAGAACCGAGAACGAGAGAAATGTCTTTGCACGAAGTCCGGAGGAGGTTGGATTCATTTCCACAGCAATAGCAGAAATGATGTCAACCTTAATATCAGATTGACTCAGTAGACAAAGTAGTAAGAGTAGAAGGACAAGTGAATGTGATTTGTGCTTGCACAATGGTTAAATGCTAACGTGGACCGTTTGCGTAGAATTTTGTGATTTCCACTCGTATCATTGAAGGCAAATCAGCGTCTCAGCCGATTGAAGACACTGCCCAAAGCATTTGACGTGGTTCCAAATTGTGCATATTCCTTGTGAAGCAGTAAAGATAGGGTGGACAGCATTCGTCATCAATCTTTGGGTATTTAGGGAAAGTGGGCAACAACAATTATCCAGATCAAATTAAATTGGTTTTCCAGTCCATAAATCGTTGGACTTGCCACTGCTGGTGAATAATCAGCAGGTAATGTTGGGACTGGTGAAAGGACTCTCCCTCCAGCATTGGATATGTGCTGTGCATGTTTAGGTCATAATCTGATATATCTCCACAAGCACAAGTCAAAAATGTTCACTTGCAAGGATATGCGGCACTCATTTTGGTTAGCTTTGCATTGCTGATGATATAATCGATTCTGTGATTGTAAATGCCAGTAAAAAGCTACGCACTAAAATTACAAACCACATAAACGACGACTAATATTAGTAAATTCTCCAAGCATTATTCCAATTCCTCTGATGTATGTAATCAAGCAAATAGACAGAGATATCATCAAGTTAAATCTTTTTATTTGGCAATGGCGGATGTTCTATATCTTATAACTTGTGTTAGACTCTGATAGTCCGGGGTTGGGAATACTCGCAATGTGATTTCCACTGATCTGATTGAGGGAAGATTGATTTCTGTCCAAGGATTTGTCCATGAATTGTAAATGACTTTTAAATGCCTCCCGAGTACCAATGGGTAGGCTGTGTCCCCAGAATGCCTTCCAGAATTTGATTAATTTGGTGATTCGGTTACTTTTTTTTTGTTGCTGTTGAAGCACTTTCTGATCTGAATTTGCAGTTGGTTTGTATCTTGCATTCACACCTTAAAAACTGGCTGCTGGGTATTTTAGTCCAGTTTCAGATATCACAGAGGAAGAAGTGCATTCTCGTCGATCCTGTAAATTATTTTAGGCTTTAATTGACACACATTTGAGGCATGGGATTTCAATTTTTAAGAGTAAGCTTTTACCGGGACCAAGTGTTCCTATTTAAATGTATGTCGACAACTGTTGCAGCTTTTAACCGATGATCTCTAATTCTCTGCTGGAGATGTGCTGCTCCCGATGACTTGTGAAGATTAGCATGAGACTAACCAAATGCTCAGATTCTGCAAGATTGTGGTTTTGCATTCATGGTTTTGCATGAACACATGATGGATGAAATTGTGATGCTGGAGTTCAGACTGGTGTAGAGTTAGGTGGTGGGGAGTGGAGGGAGAGCTACGTTTATTTCCAACCCACCAACAAACCAAATCAATTCCGTTGAGACAGTTTTAACGGAGCCAATTACATTCATGGCACTTTGTGCAGCTCTAACTTCCAAAGCGAAGAAATCTGGTTTTAAACTTGACATGGAATATGGTGATAATGTGCTGTTGATGCCCTGATATCTGTGACCAGTTAGGATTTCCAATCCTCCAGGATTATTTTCAGATCACTTCTGAAAGCAACACCGAGGAGAAAAAGCACAGGGGCATTACAGAAGCATTGGGCAAATTCTCCCATCTGAGGACTAAGTCCGGTGGCCGTGAGGGAGGGGGGTGGGGGGGGGGGGGAGTGTTTCCCACTGCAGCGACCAGCGGGAAAACGTGCCAAGTCTTCCAGCCCCGACCTCATTAATTGTGCAACTAGGTGTTTTGCAATGCATTCAGTGGTGGGGCAGACCAGATGGCGCATAGTCTGCCGTCCTATCTGGGCACCATAGTGAAAAGGCACCCAACATCACTGGTCCACTGCTGAGGAAAGAAGGTGGATCTCCTGAAAATCAAGGTGAATCTCCAGGAACTTTGAGGTGGAACTTCCAGGACACAAAATCCGGAAGTTCCACGTGTAGATTTTCCCCCCACCCCTTGCTGCTCCATTCCACGGTCCAGGGTTGCCGTCAACCTCCATTTTGATCTCCGGAGGCAGCCCCAGGCATTGTTCAGGTGAGTCCAGACATCTGGAGTTCCAAATATGTTTAGCACTGGTGTGGTTTCCCCCTGGCGCTGAGGAGAGTTAGGTGTGGGGTGGTCGGACCTTCACCTGCCATTTCTCGCCAGCATCGAGCATGTTTCCTGATCCTCCATGGCAGGCACCAGCAGAGGATCCTGCTGTAAATACCCACCAGCAATTTCTGAACCTCATGCTGAATTCTTCCCCCAACCCCCACCTGCCAGTAGGGACTTGGGTGAATTCAGCCCGTCAGAGTGTAGTTGCAGCACAGAGGGGGGCATTCAGCCCACCGAGTCCACATCTGCTCTCTGCAAGAACAATGCAGCTTGTTCCACTTTCCCACCCTTTCCCCATGATGCTGTACTTCTTTACCTTCTGATGTTTAGCCAATTCCTTTTGCCTCTGCCACACTCTCGGGAAGTGCTTTGCAGATCTTAACCACGCAATGTGTCGGTTTCCTCCGGTTGCTCCGGTTTCCCTCCACAGTCCAAAGATGTGTAGGTTAGGTGGGGATTGTGGGGGAGCTGGGTACTGGGAAGAGTGCTCTTTCCGAGGGTCAGTACAGACCCGATGGGCCGAAATTGCCGCCTCCTGTACTGTAGGGATACTATGAAATTGAGAAATTATAGTGCAGCAGCATATCATTTTGCTTTCAGGTACTCATTTTTGGTTTTTATCCTTTACCTTCTCTCTCCACCCACCCAAGCAAAATAAACGGCACTCTTGAGTCCCTCCCCTGTCGGCAGAACAATCCCCCCCCCCCCCACAATTTATTGTTAACAACACAATAAATGCAACCCCCTTCAACAAACAAAACATCTGGGACTTCCAGTGACGGCGGGCAGGAGGCAGCCGCACAATGGAGGGCTCCTGTTTGGGAACGGCATTTTCGGGGCTTTAAGCCCGGTCCCAGGGTCCACGGAGGCGGCAAAAGCAAGAAAGAGGCACAGTAAAGGAAAATGTCGAGGGTGAGCAAAAAACGGCCGTTAAAAAAAAACAGCTGAAGGTCCGTCGGGGAGTGGAAAGGTCACCGCGGGGTCACCAAGGAAAATGGAGGCTGGAGCACCAGGGGAGGCTGCATTGCTTATGGCTGAAGAAATACTAAGGTGATGGCAGCGGAATTCGAAAGGCACTTTACAAACTACATGGAGACCATGAGGGAGGTTTTGAGTGTGCTGGTGGAGGCGATTTCCCCGGTGGCGAGCACAGTGGCTGAGGTGCGGGAGCAAGGGGAAGTGCTGAAGGAAGTGGAGGAGACATTATTGCAGCATGGTGATCAACTTACCTCGATGGGGAAGGAGATGCGAAAGGTAATGGAGATTAACAAGGATCTGCGAGGAAAAATAGAAGACCTGGAAAACAGATCCAGGCGACAGAATTTGACGATTGTGGGGCTTCCCGAAGGAGTTGAAGGGCTGAGGCCGACTGAGTAATTTGCCGCGATGCTGGCGAAACTATTGGGGGAGGTAGAGCATCCCTCCCGGTATGAACTGGATCTGGCTCATTGGTCGTGGAGGACTGTACCAAAGGCGAGTGAGCCGCCAAGGGTAGTGACTTTGTGCTTCCGTAGGTACAGTGTGAAGGAGAAGGTCCTGTGCTGGGCCAAGCAGAAGCGGGTGGTGCAATGGGCTAGAGCTGGTATACGTGTATACCAGGATTTTATGGTGGAGCTGGCGAGGAGGCGGGCTACCTTCAACCGAGTGAAGAGGGCACTGTACATTAGCAAGGTGCAGTGCGGCATTGTATATCCAGCGAAGCTGAGGGTGACTTACAAGCTCAAGGACTTTTATTTTGGAACGGCAGAAGCAGCAGAGGAGTTTGTGCAGGCAGAAGGACTGTGGCAGAACTGAGAAATGGCCATGTGCCGATGTAACCTCATGACTGTATTTTCTTCTTTCTTGTTTCACTGCATGGGGGTGTATGGGCTAAAGGAGCCAATGTTGTATATATTTGGACAAGGGAAGTGATGGGACTTTCACTCGAAGTGAGGGCTCTTTGGGGTGTGGGTGGATATGCGGGGTGTGCTAAAAGGGGATTTCTGGGCTTTCCTAGGGCCGGGCAAGAGGGGAAAGGGACCCGGGCGTGGGCCTCCACGCTGCCGGTTTAAGCCGGCCAGTGAAAAGGAGTGAGGTGGGGGGGAAGGGCTGCGGCCATCGGAGCCTGGCAGAACAGGGTCCGAGTGGTCTAGCCGGGGTGGAAAGTTGGGGGGAAGGAACAGAGGCTGGGGGGAGGAGTTTTTACAAGAGGCAGTGGAGGGGAGGAGTTGGAGAGGGGGGTGGGGGGGGTGTTTACAACTCTTGGGTATCATGTACGGTACTCTTTCAGAGGTTGGATGGCATTGAGTGTTGGAGGGGGGGGGGGTTGGGGGAATGGACTCTGTGGTGACCATGGGCGGTCCTGGACTCCTTTTTCTTTTTCTCCTTTGTTTTTTGTTTCCATCGTGGGAGGGTTTGTTTTATTGGATGCATATATTGACAGGTGGGCCGTTGTTCGGGGTGGTGGGAGGATGGGATCGTTGTTATTGTTAAGAGGATTGATTTTGTATTTGTAACCATTTACTGTCTGTGGGTGGGGTGTAAATTTTGAAGGAAAATGTGAAAATGGAGAATAAAAACATTTTTAAAAAAAACAAACAAAACATCTGCTCACCCCCCACTGCGCTTCCGTGAGCCAACCCGCCTAGCTGGCTTGGTGACTCTCTTTCTCCCCCGCCCCCCCATCAATGGTGCCAGATATCTTACCTCCCATTGTTCCCTCCCCCTCCTCCTGCTCGGACATACCTATTCAAAGGCACATTTCCACCCAAACGCACCCAAAGAAAAAACATCAAAGATTCACCCACCCTTTCCCCACCAGTATAAAGTTAACTCACAAATCTTCGCAACAGCCCAAAAAACATTCCAAAAGGCATTTCTCTTGCAGTGCAAGAGTAAGAACAATTTTAGCAAATTAATTTACAGCAATCAATTTACAGCAAAGATCAGTCACCTCAGTCTCTATTTCCTTTGCTTTTCCCAAAGTCAATTGCCTCATCCGGGTGACTCAAAGTAAAATTGCCGCTCTTCATAGGTGACCCATAAACGAGCTGGATAAAGTAGACCAAACTTCACCTTCCTTTTGAAAAGGGTCGATTTCATTCAGTTGAATCCTGCTCTTCTCTTGGCCAGCTCCGCACACAGATCTTGGTAGATGCGCAGAATGTTATTCTCCCACTTACAGCTCCATGTCTGCTTGGCCCAATGCAAAATCTGTTCCTTATCCAGGAATCTGTGCTTTCATACCACCATCGCCCTCTGTGGCTCATTCGCCCCCGGCAACCTCTCAAGCGTTCTGTGTGCTCTGTCCACTTCCAGGGGTCTGGAAAATGACCCATCACCCATTAACTTCTCGAGCATATTCGCCCTTTCGTCCATTCCCTCACATCCATCAGGGAGGCCAACGATCCTCAAGCTCTTCCGGCGGGACCTATTCTCTAGGTCCTCTACCTTGTCTTGCAGCTTTTTCTGTTGCTCTTTCATCAGCCCACCTGCACCTCTAGCACAGTTAGGTGTTCCTCATGCTCAGCCACTGTTTCCTCCACCTTCTGGACCGCCCAATGTTGGGCTTTCAACCTCTGTTCCACACGAGTGATCAACTCCTTGATCGGGTCCAGGCATTCCTTTTTTTTGTTTGACAAAGCCCTCCCAAATATACTCCACCAGCTGGTCCGGTGTCCACTGGGCCGCCGAGCCAGTAGTCTGCAGATCCGCCATGCTTTCCTTTGTTGCAGAATCTACACGCGCCTGCCCGATTTCGGTTCTTCCTTCCCTTACGTTCACTTCTGTACCGTGTCTCAATATACTGGGTGGGATTCCTCCTCTCAGTCTCATCCACCACCGACACCTCAAACAAATTCTGAACAAACTCTGGAATAAAGGTCCAAAAAGTCCATCGCGAATGGGAGCCACCAAATGTGCGCCCTATTCCCTCATGGCCGCCACCGGAAATCATTTTTCACCCTTTTGGCAGATTGAGCACTTCCAGACCAACTGTAGCAGAGATTAAATTGGGAATAAAGCCTCTCCTCCTTCCAATGATGTACGTTAATCTGGGCTTCACCGCTGTCATAAATGGGGTCTTCGTTCTCCATTGGCTACCACTTGAGGCAATAATTATATAGCTAGAAACTTGGCACGATATTTCACATGGGAGTCCAGGCAACAAGGTGCTGTATAACTAGGATGGTCTTTGCCTTGGACGCCAGAAATTCTAGGATAATGAAACAACCCATTTTGTCATGCTGTTGACCAACACAAATCTGCTAGATTTGTTTATTTGTAAATTAACGGGGCTGGGTACAGATAGCAAGGTGTTTGTCATACTAAATGTTTATCATGTTTGGGCAGCACGGTAGCATAGTGGTTAGCACTTTAGCTTCACAGTGCCACGGTCCCAGGTTCGATTCCCTGCTTGGGTCACTGTCTATGTGGAGTCTGCACGTTCTCCCCGTGTCTGTGTGGGTTTCCTCCGGGTGCTCCGGTTTCCTCCCACAGTCCAAAGATGTACAAGTTAGGTGGATTGGCCATACTAAATTGCCCTTAGGTTAAATGGGGTTGCTGGGTTATGGGGATAGGGTGGAGGTGTGGGCTTAAGTAGGGTGCTCTTTCCAAGAGCCAGTGCAGACTCAATGGGCTGAATGGCTGCTTTCTGCACTGTAAGTTCTATCATTCTATGATATATTGTGATGACTGATCTCTGGCCACTCTTTCACTCTCCCAGCTGGGTTATTTAAAAATGGCTGTTGATTGTCAGTTGGCCATTTTGACCAGACGCACACTCGAGGCAATTGTGAAAAGAATATTGCGTGGCCACATGTTTCTTTTTTTTAATTGTGTCTCAAATTAAAACGGTCAGCCAGTGTTGATTTCAAAATTAACCAGCCTATGTCACGGCTGCTCACTCGCTGGAACTTTAGCAAGCCAACAGTGAGCATCTGAGAATCGTACCTGCAATGTTGACATGACGTACTTGCATTGTTTGAAGAAGTGTTGGGGATATTTTTACAATGTTCTGGCTAGCATTTACCCCTCAACCAACGCCATTAAAACATATTATCTGGTGCTCATCACGTTGTTGTTTATGGAATCGTGCTGTGCACAATTTTGCTGTTTCCTACATTGTAACAGTGACACCACTCCAAAAGTATTTCATTGGTTGCTCAAAGCACTTTCAGGATATCCTAATGTTGAGATAGGCACCATATAAAGGCAACTCTCTTTCTTTAATGTTTACCCATAAAGGTAAATGTGGAGATGTTGGTGCATGGAGCGAGATTTGTGATCAGTGCAAATGATGGACTGAACGCAGTGCTTCAAAATAGGTTACGCCCAAATGACATTTGGTTTCAAATCCATCGATCAGATGGTGGTGTAACCTGCCAATGCTTACTGGTAACCGTAAAATGGGTCGGGAGTTTGCCACACTGAAGGGCTGCAAAGGTTACTTTAGTGTGATGGTTCTGGCATTTGGTGAGGAGCCCAGAAATCAGAGTGCTCAATTCCCACTATGAGATTGAAGTGAATAAACCAACCGATGAATTGTTCTGATAATTAGCTAATTCTTTTAAACCCTTAGTGGTTGGACTGATGTCCTTCAGGTAAGGAAACTAGCAAGGACGTTCTGGATGGGTCACAAGTACTTAAATTGCATTGTCCAGGTCCTAAAAGTGTTATGTGAAAATATTTTACAAGAACTTTGGTAATTTTTTAAGCTGGATGGGGCGGAACAGTAAGAGTACCCTGGAAATATAGTTCCACTATTGTATCACCATAAACATGTTAAAAATTAATACAGGAGATTTTCTTCCCTCTTTTGTTTTCAAATTTTTACGTTCTGATCATGGTTGTAGAAGTTTAAAAGGGGAAAGAATCACATGGCTGCAGAGAGATAATGGCCATTAATTAGCTTCAGGCATTTCTAGCCTAAGTCTGGCTCACCATTCATCAAACAACTGAGCTGGAAATCTGGTGACCGGTCACCTGACTGTGGATTAACTGAGGGGATGATGTGGATCGCATTGCAGCTGCTGCCTGTTTGTGTCCCATTTCAGCTCTTCGTTTATGGCCTTGAGCCTGAGCCGTGGGGGAAAGACAAGTGGTTTAGGAAGCGAGAGACTGTCAGATTTGAACCTGTGCTTTCAAACACTCAAGTCAAACAGGGAACGTCTAAAGTTACCCAACGGGTGGACTGAGCTGATAACCTTATGCTTCAGAAACTGCATCAAATAGCAGCTATTGCTGTGCAGCACTGGCGATGTGTAGAGACGTGTGGAGGGCAGAGGCAGTGGACCAGCCTTTCACCTCATGATGTGAATGACCTCAGAAATCTGAAGGGGATTTTTCTTTAATTATGGTCAATGATGCATTTCCTGCAGGAAGTGTGTAACCTGATTTCATACTCAGAATGGGGATACATTCCAAGATTCTTTAGAACTGGTTTTAACAAAAATATGTTTGCTTTATAGTGAGACTATACCATCATAGAGTAAGAAGGGGCCGTTCTGCCCATCCTGCCTGCACCAGCTCTTTGAAAGAACTGCCTGATTAATCTGCTTGGCCCTACAATTTTGTTTCTTCTACAGGCATGTATCCAATTCCCTTTTAAGAATTACTATTGAACCTGCTTTTTCCGCCCGTTCAGGCATATGACCACTCGCTGGTCTCACTCCCACAACCCAAAATATGTGCAGGGTAAGTGGATTGGCCACGCTAAAGTTACCCCTTAATCAGAAAATTTAAAAAAAGTTTTTCCTAATAATCTTTGGTTCTTTTGCCAATTGTATTGAATTTGTGTCCTCTGCTCTTGACCCTTTTGCAATGGGGCAGTTTCTTTCTACCTACTCTGGAGCCTTCGTGATTTTGATTGGATGTCCTCCGAACAACTCAACTCCCCAGACTCCCAGTACTGAGCCACATCCCGGCCCCTCACATAAGGCGAAATTGCAACAAGAAAGCTCCTTGAGAAGGTTTACATCAGCCCAAGCCTGCCCCAACACAATCCACCGGCTGCTCTTCTCCCTGCCAGCCTGCATGGCTAAGGCCACCTGCTGAGGAATAACAGCAGAAGCCCTGTGGGAGCAGGAATGGAACCAACGCACCACCATTAAAAACTACTCCTTCATCACGGGTTCCACAGCTGCCCACCCAGCTTCATCCTGCCACGCCAACATTGGGCACTCCTCAACCGTTTCCACACAGGCCAAGGCCTTTGTGCAGCAAATCGGCACAAGTGGGGCCTTGCAGGGAACCTAGACTGCAGCTGTGTTGCCCCCCAATCAATGACCCACATCATTGAAAGACTGCCTTCTGACAGAATTCAGCAGAGGGCTCAGAGCACTCCATTTAACCACTCCAGAAGCAGCTGTCTGGCTTGGTGTTTACTGAACACTCTTTTATATATTTAAAAAAAACATTTTGAGCACCTCTATCAAATCTCTTTTCGACTTAATCTTTGAGAAGAATAATCCCAGCAGGATGAAGCTGGGTGGACAGCTGTGGGACCTGTGATGAAGGAGTAGTTCCAATCTGTCCATGTTTATGAAGTCTCTCAGCTCTGGAACCATTCTGGCCAATCTTTCCTGTATACCTTTCACATGCTTTCACATCCTTCTTAAAGTGCAGTGCCCAGATTTGCAAATGATACTCCAGTTGTGGATGAACTACTGTTTTTTAAAGATTCAGCATGACAAACTACTCAAAGCTTCTATTTAGCCCAGCTTGTTGTATGCGTTTTTCACCACTTTCTCATCCTGTGGCCTTCAAATGGTTTGTCTTTGGCATTTGCAATTCCCCAATCCTCTTGTGGTAGTATGACTAGGGATATTACGGTACCTTGGAAGCGAGCTGCTATTGGTGCAGAAGACTCGCTGCCCATTGGCCCGGGTAAGTCATGTGCCCCTCTGCCAATTGGCTAGGGAAGTCATATGCCTCAGCCGATTGGCTGAGGTAGGTAGCTCCGCCTATGAGGCGGGGTATAAGAACCTGTACTGCCCGGCAGTCGGCCTTTCTTCTGTACGTCTGCTGCTGGGCACATATCTTGTGCATTAAAGCCTATCGTTTGGATCTCATCCTTGTCTCGTGTCCAATTGATGGTGCATCACCTCTGGTATCATCTATGTACCTGAGGGGGATTGGAAGATTCTCACCAGTAGCTGAAAAATACTTTGGGGTGTCCCAAGGTCAACAAAGGCACCATTAATGCATGTTTGTTCTTCTCGATAGTGGGAGGTAATGACAACGAGGGCAGGCAGGAAACGCCTTTTGGTTTTGTCGCTTCTTTGAAGTGAACACCTGGCAAGAGAATATTCAGGGTGGAGCAGGTGCAAGTGTTGTTGACCCAATATGAATTAATCTAAAAGTGTAAATGCACCTTTTAGAAAACAATTATTTGGTTTGTTGCCAGTATCTCCAAGTCCTTTCTGCTCAAAAGCATCACACAATCATGATGTAGCCCCACAAATGGAGCTGGACTGTGTGAAGACCACAAGTCACTGAGGCACCAAAAAACACCTGAAACTAATCAGGACTTTCTTGTTCTCAAAAACAAAAATGTTGCATTACTGTGGTTTCTCCACCGTATGCTTTGCGCTGTAAGTATTGTCATTTTGTTTTTTGCTCAGTCGCTGTACAAGAACGAATGAGTAATCCAAGTAAAAGAAAAGGCTGAGTGTTGTGCCATGAGGTTGTATGTGGTTGCCCACCCCATGCAGCTGCTCTGCCCGAGTCCTTGTGGAGAACTTCTGCTTGGTTTGCTCTGGATCATGTTAGCACCTGCAATTTTAATTGGCCACAAAATACGAGACAGTGTCCTCTCAGTGGCTGATTAATTGGAGAGTGCGTGTTGTCAGGGTCGGTACATAAAAGGCTTCTTCCTGGATTCCGCAGTAGATATGGGCAGTGTCTGTTGAAAAAAAAATCTTTCTATGCTTTAGTTACTTGTTGGTTTTGATTGCTTAGAATCTTGCAGCTCAGAAGAAAGCCATTTGGCCATTGTGCTGGTACTGGCTCTTTGAAAGCTGCCCGGCAATTTTCTCTCCTTCACGTATGCATCCAATTCCCATTTGGGAAGATAGTTTTGAATCTGCTTCCACCACCCTTGCAGGCCATCCGTTCCATAATCAAAATAATTTGCGGCATCAAACCTTCTCCTCGTGATCCCAATTACCTTAAGTTTTCTGTGCAAAATGTGGGCCTGAGCAGCCGGCCTGTTTTCTACATGCCTCGGATGTGATTTTTTTTTGTGCGTTCAGATGGAACAAATGAAGAAGAATGCTGCGGGTGTTTTTAATTTTTAAAAATATAGTTCTGCCTACATGAACAAAGCTTTCCTTTTGACTTGTTGAGCTAACTCGAGTTCTGCTATCTTCTTCAAGCTGCGATCACAGATCAAGATCTTGGATGCAGTTGAGGGATTATCTTAAGCAACCACCCTCAGACAGTGATGGTGTCCCATACTTTCTTGTCTGAATGGTGGCCTGTGTGTTCACACTGCACGTGGCAGTGGCGCTACTTTCAAAGAATGGGAGCTGTAACCAAATACTCCTCATTTTCCATTGACGTCTTTGGCATCCTTCACGCCCATACACTGAAACAAAGCAGGGCATGGATTGCTTCACAAACTCTTGTTAACACTGCTTTGTGGTCAGAAGGGGAGCACTGGGTGTCAGTTTTATTTTTCCTTGTGGTGGAATGTCTTGCCCACTGGTGAGACTGAAACTTGAGACCACTTGCATTTCTACCCCACCGACAGACTTGTCGCACCTCTAGTGAACCGCACTACTCTTTGTACACTTTACCATTACTTGGGTCCACAGTTTCCCATTTTATATCCTTCCTCTTTAAAGCAGCGGTCGGATATTTGCTGTGCTCTCAGGTGGTTCCGAGTGACTAGCTCCCAGACGTAAGGTTTCTGCTATCTTCATGATAAAGAGACGTTATGTTCCTCTCTTGTGACCAGAATACCTGACCTCCCCAACCTCTCGCTGCTGAGCTTAACCGTGAGAAAGCTCAGAAACTCAAGGCAGCAATTTATTTGTTTACACCCATCTAACCTCGATTAAAGGATTAAACACACTGCTTACTTCCTCATCAAGTCCCTCATGGTTTCAGACTTCAGCTTCATAATGCCGCCTCTTCTGATTCCGAGGGTGGCGTTTTAGCACCAAAACAGCATCTGCACATACACACTTCTGTGCCAAACTCCACTTTGGAGAGGGTGTCGGTGAAGTACTCCAAGTAGGCAGATTGTGACAACACACAGCACTGTTATTTTCAATCTCACAGTTCCAGCTATTGCCCTCTCTGAAATGTGCACAGCTGAACATACATTCCAGTAACTGGAAGGACCAATATTTAAATCTTCATGAACTGCTTTCAGGTTAATTGCTGGTTGGTTTATTTCTGCCCTGTAGCTCTGTCTGAGTTTGGGAAAGTGCTTGATGGTTTAATTGGTTTAAGTTGAATAAATTTGGGGGAGTCATTAATAGGGGCACAGAGGGTAGCACGGTGGCCTAGTGGTTAGCACAGCTGCCTCACGGCGTTGAGGTCCCAGGTTCGATCCCGGCTCTGGGTCACTGACCGTGTGGAGTTTGCACATTCTCCCTGTGTTTGCGTGGGTTTCGCCACCACGACCCAAAAATGTGCAGAGTAGGTGGATTGGCCACACTAAATTGCCCCTTAATTGAAAAATTAATTGGGTAATCTAAATTTAAAAAAAAAAAAAATTAATAGGGGCACAGAGTACAAGAGCAAGAAGGTTAAGTCGAACTTGCACAACACACTAATTCAGCCTCGGCTGGTATATTGCATCCATTTCTGGGTGCTCCCACTTTAGGAAGGCTGTGAAGACATTGAAGAGAGTGCAGGAAAAAAAAGCACAGGCATGGTTCCAGCGATGAGGAACTTAAGTTATTAAGATAGATTGGAGAATATGGCACTGTTTTCTTTGGAGAAGAGAAGGCTGAGGGGGTGGGGGTGGGGGGGGGGGGGGGGGGGGGGGGGGGGAGTAGAGTATTCAAATTCATGAGGGTCAGAACAGAGTAAATGGCTAAAAACTGTTCCCGCTCTTGAAATGGGTTAGGGAGAGGGCATATATTTGAGGTAAATGGCAAAAGAAGCAAAAGCGAATAGAGGACAAATCTTTCATGCCCAAGGTCTGAAATGCACTGGCTGAGAATACGATGGGGCAGGTTCAATGGAGACATTCAAAAGAGAATTAGACTGTTGTCAGAAAAGGATGAATGTGCAGGGTTATGGGGAGAAGGCAACAGAATTGCATGAAGTGAATTTCTCCTTTGGAGGGGCGGACGGGACTCCGGGGGGGGGGGGGGGGGGGGGGGGGTACCGCTGACTCGGAGGTGGGGGGAGGGGCGGACCGCTGACCCGGAAGGGGGGGGGGGCGGACCGCTGACTCGGAGGAGGGGGGGGGGGCGTACCGCTGACTTGGGGGGGGGGGGGGGTACCGCTGACTTGGGGGCGGGGGGGGAAGATGGGCGGACCGCTGATGAGGGGGGAGAGGGGCGGACCAGACACAATGGACAGAATGGTCGTCTTCACTGTAACAATTGTGATTCTGAAGTCAACAGGGAGTTGTGCTGCACATGTGGAAGGCCTTGGTTGTGACTTGAATGGTTCTGGGCTTATCACTATCTATTAAGGGCCAGTTTAGCACAGTGGGCTAAACAGCTGGTTTGTAGTGCAGAGCAAGACCAGCAGCACGGTTCAATTCCCGTACCGGCATCTGCGAACAGGCGCCGGAATGTGGCGACTGGGGGCTTTTCACAGTAACTTCATTGAAGCCTACTTGTGACAATAAGCGATTATTATTATTATCTCACAAACATGGATGTTAGAGTTGAAATCTCCCCTGGGCTGTGATATGAGAGAGTGATGGAGCAGAGGCAGCAAAGTGGAGGACAATTACTCAGAGGGAGGAGGGCTCTCAGTACAAGACCCTATGGTCTTCTGTGTGAACTTTGCTTTTGTTTTCTTTATTCTGGCAAGACCCTAATTGCCTTCGAACTGACTGGCATTCAAATTTCAACATCTGCTGGGGTGGGATTCGAACCCAGGTCCTCCATGCCTACTGGTGGATTACTAATCCAGTGACCATACCACTACCCATGTCACAATGGAAGCTGAGACATTGGGCACCAGTTTCGGCATCGTAGCACGTACAAGTAGGAACAGACCATTCAGCCCTTTAAGCCTGCTCTACAATCATCATGGGGTTGGCAAGTGTTCTCATGGATTTGGTGGTCATTTCCATGCTGGAAAGAATGGAAATGACCACCAAATCCATGAGAACACTTTAGTGCCAATGCACTAAAAATTTCTATGTGGTTGCCCATAGCATTTTCCTGTACTCCACCCTACAGAAGAACCCTTGTGGTACCTCACCCCCAGGGAGCTAGACCCTCACTAACCTTGCCCTCTGCCCCTGGGTGCAGGCTACTTATGCCTGGTGAGGCTTCATTTGCAGACTGTTGCCTTCCAAAATTCACACGGTGACGGTTCCTGAGCTGACGACTGCAATGTGAGATGGAGTCATGGTGTTTGTTCATCTTCAGGCTCCCATTCCAGCTACAGACCAGCTGGCAGTTCTGGGGTATCTGATGAGAGAAAGGCACAAGGATAGGGTTGGGCCGAAGTAAAAAGGGGTGAAAGTATGAGGTGCCATTTAATACCATGTGCAGCTTGTAAATCAGAAGAGAGTGCAGGATGAGGGGGACGTGAGACTGAGATGATGGATTGAGTAGGGGCATGCTGTCATCTTGAAGGCTGTGGCCTCATCCATGATTGTCAGCATATCTTCCCCATGAGGGCAACATGGTGACACAGTACTTAGCACTGCTTCCTCACAGCGCCAGGGACCCAGGTTCAATTCCAGCCTTGGGCAACTGCCTGTGTGGTGTTTGTACGTTCTCTCCAGCCTACGGAGATTTTCCCCGGGGGCTCTGGTTTCCTCCCACAGTCCAAAACTGTACAGATTAGATGAATTGGCCTTGCTAAATTACCCCTTGGCCATGCCAAATTGCCCCTTAGTGTTCACCGGTTAGGTGGAGTTACGGGGATAGGGTGGGGGTAGGTAGGGCGCTCTTTCAGAGGACTGGTGCAGGCACGATGGGCTAAATGGCAGCATCCTGCACTGTAGAAATTCTATGATTCATCTATGATTCTAGCTTATACAGCACTATCTGGCCCTCCTTCCCCCCCCCCCCCTTTTCATTTAGTGGCTTCCAATTATGGATCACCTTGTCCTGCAAGAGAGAGAAAAATATATCCGTGAGCGTGGTGCAATACGGTTGGGTGATGTGCATGTTGCAGCTGGAAAATGTGCGGAAGCTGTGAGATGTGGGTGTGAGGTTCGTAGCAGTGCTAAATGTGTGAGGGTGAGGTGAGGCGATGAATGTTATGTCTGAGTCATGCTTGATCGAGATTGTTGCTAGGCGAGTGAAGAGCGGATGGTGAATGGAGCAGTGTGTGAGGCGAGTGATTTGTTCGACATTCGCGATCTGTCCAGTAACGTTGGCTATTATTGTGAGACAAATGAACTCTTTGCAACACTTCATCCAGATTCTTGGTGCGAGGATTCTAGGATTGACCACACCAGCCTTCGTAGTGTTCGGGGGGGTGGAAGAGGACCCATCTCCTCTCATCTACCTCCAGCGCTGAGGCCTCCAGTCACTGCTCTGAGAGCCCTGGGGGCATGCGTTCCGTCCTCTTTGTGCCATTTTCACTCTTCTATCTGCTCATCAACTCTTTCTGAACCACTTCCAGCCAGAATGCCTCTCACTTTTTCAGAGGAAGTTTTAAGTGGTGCTGGCCTTACTTGTACTTGGGCCACCTCCTGAGATATGCAACCACTCAAATGCACACTTGGCGTGCTGGACTGCAGGCCAGTATCATTTACATTAGCAAGCAGCATGTAAACCTAGAGCAACATTGCCGCAAATTAGTGCAGGTTGATCACCCATCTTGATTTCACCCCAAATGCTTTATTACTGTTCTTTTTTTAAAAATAAATTTAGAGTACCCAATTCATTTTTCCAATTAAGGGGCAATTTTGCGTGGTCAATCCACCTACCCTGCATGTCTTTTAGGTTGTTGGGGTGAAACCCACCAGACACTGGGAGAATGTGCAAACTCCACATGGACAGTGACCCACAGCCGGGATCGAACCTGGGGTCTCGGCTCTGTGAGGCAGAAGCACTAACCACTGTGCCACCGTGCTGCCCCGCTAAATTTATTCCTTTTCTTATCCAATTTCTTAGCCCCACCCATTCTATTTTTTTCTTGTTTCTTTAAGTTTAGACAATCATTTCAAACTAAAATCCTTGATTAAGGAAGTAGAACAAAGTGCCCATACACCACATCCACTTTGCAACACTGATTGAAATAGAGATCAGGTTGTATGCGCGCGCTCCTGACCAACAATATTGCAAATTTAAAAAGACCAATAGATGGTGTAAATTGGCTTGTTTTTAAAAATTAGCCCTATACAAGCTAAACTGCAGTTAAATATTAGACTGGTTATAATGTCAGCACAAGCCTCGCCCAGAACGGAGATGAATGGGGAACTAACTTGTCAATCACACCTGGCGACTTCAATGGTGTAAGAAAAAAAAGGAAACCTTAGATTAAAATAGTGTTTTTCGCAATCATCAGGCATCTCCAAGCACTTCACAGCCAATGAAGTAATTTTGAAATCTAGTCACTTTGTAATGTAGGAAACACAGCAGTCAATTTGCGCTCAGCAAAATCCCACAAACAGCGATGTGATAATGACCTGGTAATCTGTTCTTTTGTGGTGTTGATTTTTTCCCTTTTTTGTTCTCTTTATTTGTTACTTTTATTTGTTCTTCGAATGAATAGAGGATAAGTATTGGCCAGAAACACTAGGGACAACTCTCCTGCTCTTCTTCAAAATAACACCATGGACACAATTACGTCCACTTGAGTACACAAATGGTTTAATATAGGATAAAGTCACCATTGTCCCAGATGACTATAGGCTGCTTTCCCCTTTGAGGGGGAGAGCTGACTGCTGGTGATATAACCTGAGTCATCACACCTCGGGCAAGGAGCAAGGTTGAGAAGGCACGGCCTTTATCAATAACCGCACCTGGTATGGGAAGAGAACCAGCTATCTAGCTAACTGAGCTAAACCGACTCCCGGTTTAATGTATCATGTGAAAGTCACCAGGTTAAAGTCCAACAGGTTTCTTTGGAATCACTAGCTTTCGGAGCGTAGGTCCTTCATCAGGTGAGTCTGATGAAGGAGCTATGCTCTGAAAGCTAGTGATTCCAAAGAAACCTGTTGGACTTTAACCTGGTGTTGTAAGACTTTTTACTGTGCCCACCCCAGTCCAACACGGGCATCTCCACATCACCTGAAAGTCAGTCCTTCATACAGGGCTGCATTCCCTTTGAAGTACAGGAATGTCAACCTTGATTCTTATATGCACACCCTGGAGTAGAACTTCACTTGAATTGGGCAAGATTGCGGACAACTGAACCATGGCTAACATTTGATACGCCCAGAATACAGCAATCCTCCACTCGCTGTATTTCTCCAGAACAATAATCAAATTTGGTGAAACAATGGTGTCAGTGCTCACTCTGTGAATGTTGATCCACAAAGTCTTTAATGTTTGCATTCTGATATCAAACACGCATACTAGGAACATTTTAATTTGATCTTGCTAAATGGGCTTTACGTTTGTGCCAGTAAAGCTGGTACAAAACCAATAAAATGTACAATAAGATTAGTAGTTTATGTAAATATATTCAAACTTCAGGGTTTAAGACAGCTCTGAAAAATGATAACCTTTCATTTTACACACTTAACAAAAGTTAAGAACATGGATGGTGTAGCAGATAATTTATTAGCAAGACAGCAAATAGTTTTGAGCCATAACTCAGGAGAAAAAAACTGTTTCTCTCTTTACAGTCTGTAGGGCTGTTACATCTCTTCCATTTAGCATACCAACGGGCTCCAGTTTGTGTTTGTGAATGAATTTATTCATTCAACTAAAAAACATTTGATATGTTGCGCATTACGTTGATTGGTATTGGGTGGCACGGTAACATAGTGGTTAGCACGGTTGCTTCGCAGCTCCAGGTTCCCAGGTTCGGTTCCCGGCTTCGGTCTCGGTCGATGTGGAGTTTGCATGTTCTCCTGGTGTCTGCGTGGGTTTTCTTCGGGTGTTCCGGTTTCCTCTCGCAGTCCAAAGATGTGCAGGTAAGGTGGATTGGCCATGCTAAATTGCGTTAGTGTCTAAAAAGGCCAGGTGGGGTTACTGAGTTACGAGGATAGGGTGGAGGTGTGGGCTTAAGTAGGGCGCTCTTTCCAAGGGTCAGTGTAGACTCGATGGGCCGAATGGCCTCCTTCTGCACTGTAAATTCTATGATTCTATACCTTCTGATTTTATGAAGTCAAAGACACAAAAGCCTTGTCCTGATCTCAGGATAACCCAAAACATTCCACAACCAATCGAATACTTTGAAGTGCAGTTGCTATTGTAATGTTGGAAGCGCAGCCACCAATTTGCACAGCAACATCCCAGAAGCCAGCAATGAAATTAGTGACCAGATCACCTACCTTGGTGAATGCTGGTTGAGGGATATATGCTGTGTAGGACACGAGAGAATATTTCCCCTGCTCTTTGTTAGATACTGTAGGATGTTTGTGTGCATCTGAGTCGTCAGCTGAACTCTTATCTAAAAGGTTCTCTGTACTGCACTGGACTGTCAAGGGATTTGAGCACATCCTTATGACACTATGTAGTTTCATGTCTTCTATTTCCTGGATGCATCTGAGAGCTGTACCTGTTGAGATCCTGCAATTATTAATGCATCCAGCTTTCTCTCTCTATCCTCAACTCACCTCTCAAGTTAGATCCAGGTCCCACATTTTCAGACATTCCAACTTAAATTGATTGCAAGAGATATGGGGCGGGATTCTCCAATCACGCGGCAGTGTGTCCACGCAGTCGTAAATGCCGTCACATTTTATGGCGCCGGGGGATCCGCACAGCGCCAACGAGGACATGCGCAGTGGCGCCAGCACCAACGCGTGCATGCGCAGTGGCCTCCTTCAACACGCCGGCCCCCATGCAACATGGCACAGGGCTACAGGGGCTGGCGCGTAAGAAAGGAGGCCCCCAGCCACAGAGGTCGGCCTGCCAATCGGTGCGTCGCAATCGTGGGCCAGGCCACATCGGCGGCCGCCACCCGACCCTTGTACGCCAAGGTCCCGCCGGCCCAGAGAAGGTTAGAACGACGCCGGTGGGACTCGGCTCTTTTCCGACTGCCCATCCGGGTCGGAGAGTCGGTTGGCCGGCCATGTAGAGCGGCCCGCGACTGGCGCTGTGCCAACCACGCTAGCGCCAATGGTGCCGATTCTCTGCATTGCGGAGAATCGAATGCTGGCGTCGGGGCAGCGTGGCCCATTCGCGGGTATTCTCCTTCCCAGCGCGGGGCTGAGAGAATTCCACTCATGGTTTCCTTGAAGAATATAATATCCTTCAGAAGCCTGCCTCATTCACCGCATTCAACTGCCAACGAGAGATGCTGGACTGATAAATATGACCTTGCATCAGCTGAGTTGGTAATATTACCAACTCTCTCAAAGTTATCACATGAGACACAATCTGGAGCATTTCACCTCACTCAATGTCATGATAGAACTATCGAAACCTGTGATTTTTTTTTTTCTCTACTATTTTGATTGGTTTGCTGAAACGTCAAATCTTTCTTACAACTGAGCTGCAAAGAGTTAATTTATCCAGACCGCAATGCCCTGTTCCCTGGGGGGGGGGGGGGAGTTCGGAGGGACAGTCACAGGGCAACTAGTGCCGCCTGGGAGGAAGTGACAGCTGCCGTCAGTTCAGGGAGTGTCCCCAGGAGGACCGGCACCCAGTGCCGTAAGAACGGCCTCTACAGGAGCTGCAATGGGTGGGTTGGCACCGTACCACTGACCGCTCCCCCCCCCCCCCCCCCCCCCCCCCCCCCCCCCGAGTATGCGCCCAATACCGCCCCCGCCCAAGATCGGTCCGTGCCTTGGCCCACCGATGCCACCCCTTCCTTTTTCCATTTTCCCACACGCCCGCGATGAATGGCGCATGCGATTCACGATGCCCCCCCCATGTCCCACAAGAGAAGTTGGCCCACAGCAGACTGGAGAGGGCCCAGACGGGTGACGTGGTACCGGATATCATAACCCTCGCCCCCTATAAGGAACGGGCCCTTGAGGTGGTGAGGGTGCCTGAGAACAGATGGGTCACCGATTGTAGAGGTTGGCGTACAGTACAGAGGCGAAGTTCCACAGGCACACCCCCACCCAGATGACCTGTCGTACATGAGTTGTGAATGCCATGCAGAATGATCCATCCCTCCCACTGACCACATGTCCATTCCCCCGCAGGATCCTCAGACAGTGGTGCTGGCACATCCAGGGTGGTGCCCTCCCCGCATGCCCCCCCGGCCACCCATGACAATACCTCAGAGGAAACCACTGTATTCACAACACAGCTGTCATCCCCATCTTCCACCAGCGCAGAGACACACACCTTGGTGGGCGACAATAGTGGACAGGCTTCTGGGGTAGTACATTCTGGTGAGCACCGTACAGTTGCTGATGCACATAAGGTGGAGGCAGGGACACCCAGGCGAGACAGCCGTCGGATTACAGTACCCAGGTGGGTCCCAGTCAGATTCTGAGCCTCTAGACCAGGTTTATCTGGAGTTGATGCAGAGGTTAGGGTGCGGCTGAGAGATTTAATGGGGGATGTTGGCAACACTGCCGCAGGTCCATAGCCGATTGCAGGAATCCCAGAGGCTATGGGCACAGGAGATGCCGCTGGCAATGAGTGGCACCGAGGCCAACTCTGCTAGGCTGGCGATTCCAGTGGAGAGCGTGGTGCAATGCGTCGGCAGCATGAGTGGACGTTTCACTGACTGACATGGCTGAACGCCTCAACAGCATATCCCAGTCGTTGGGGGGGGGGGGGGGGGGGGGCGCGCATGACCCAGTACCAGATTGGAAAACCGAGGCCCTCCAGAGCATGTCCCGATTGCTGGGGGAGGTCTCCCAGCCTTATGTGGGCATAGCTGAGGCGCTGCGGAACTTATCGCAGGTGGGAATTGCCTGGGTGCTCCAGATCATGTCCCAGTCACCTGAGGAGCATGGCCGAGGGCGTCGACACCATGGTGCATACACTAGGGAGCTGCCAGGCCTGGCAGAGACAACACCCACCAGCTCCCAGAGACCAACCCCCTTGACAACGGCGTGTCTCGGAGTCAGCATCTGGAACATGGGGACGCAGCGAGGCATGTGCTGCTGGCAAGTGCCCTCTAGCCCCAGGGACCTAAGTGGATGCCTGCCAGGGACATCAAAGGCCACGGGACGCAGTCGGCAGCAGGCTGCCTCCACCTCTGATGTGTATCCTGGGGACACACGTAGGCACAGAGGTCAAGCACAGAAGGCTAAGCAGGAATCGCTTGAGGTGCACCAGTGCTCAACTCTCAGTGGGTTATCATCAACCCCCTGCTCTCAACAGTGACCTGCTGAAGATGCCGGCACAGACTCAAAACCCTGGAGTGCAGTTACACAGACCCTGTGAGGGTGGGACAGGGTGAGGGGGGGATGGAAGGGGATGGAAGGGGACAGGAGGGGGCGGAAGGGGAGGGGAGGGGGGAGACTGTGGGATGGGGAGGGTGGTGGTGGGGAGGGGGGTAAATGATGGACGAGACCACAACCTATGTGAAGCGTGTGAGGATGAAGGGCCTCCCTGGCCCTTCGGGCTCGCTGGATCCTCGCCGCTACCACCTGTCCTCCATTCACCGGCTGGTCATGCGGGTCCCCCCCAGGCTCGTCCTCCTGGTCCGGCGCCACTTCCTTGGACTTCCAATTCTCCTCTGGCAGCAATCCTAGTGCCCCTGGGTTCATTGCCTGGGATTGAAGATGGCTACTCACCTCCTCAGGTCCCCACAGCAGCCCTTCTGCCAGCTTCACATTTTTGAAAAGGAGTATGAATTGACACCACGTGACCACTTGCTGCGCAGGCGGTTATATCACAGGAGGGTGTTAGATCTAGGGTCGCTCCCATTAATTGTATGGTGATTGGCCTTAAGTGGTGATTATTGGTTTCTTGCCACGCTACAGTGGGATTTTGATTTCACGAATAGGGGCAGGCCAGTTAAATGGAAACAGATCGGCGCCCAGCGAGGTTCTCTTGTTGGCCTGTCCTGTGATCTAATGGCCTCGTTGTTCTCTCGCTTAAGTGCAATGTGACCGTGAAATTGCGCCCAATATGTCTTGAATTTCAGAACTTGTCTCTTGACTTGTGCAGTGACAGAGTTGAAATGTCTGCACCTTCCTCTTTAACTCAGAAGAATTCTAACCATTTCTTTTTTTAATATAAATTTAAAGGACCCAATTCATTTTTTCCAATTAAGGGGCAATTTAGTCAATCCGCCTACCTTGCACATCTTTGGGTTGTGGGGGCGAAACCCAAGCAAACACGGGGAGAATGTGCAAACTCCACACAGACAGTGACCACGGACCTCGGCGCCATGAGGCAGCTGTGCTAACCACTGCACCACCATGCTGCCTTAGAAGCCGAACAATTTCTCTGGGGCTTTGCCTGACCCACCTATCAAGACTGGAATTGCTCTGGGCAGAAGTGGCTGGAAAGCTCTATTCTATTTCACATCACAAGATGGTGAGGTACAAAGAGCTGGGCATGGCCTCCCAGTTGAAAGCATCACCCAGTGAGAGCCTGCATTGTTTTTGTTTTTAAGCATCTGCCATAGCAAAGAGAAATGAAAGAGAAGCTTTCGAGGACAAGAGAAAGGAAAGTGCCAGATGAAACTGAGAAGTGGAAAAGAGAGGCAGATCAGGAAGGAGACTGAGAATACAAGAATAAAGAACTGAGCATAAAGCGAGATGAAATCATAATGTAAAGATTGTGGAATTGACTATACGGGGTGCTGAATTACGAAACAGTTATTTCACTTGAGGGATTGTTGTCTGGTTTGTGAGCAGAAGCAGAAAATTGTGCAATTGAATTAGCCTGTAAAGCTTTACTGGCAATAATGGATTTTTGCTTTTCTAATATATTGATCTGATACGAAATAAATAAAGGATATTATTGGTCACAGTACTCGTACAATCTTTTTTTTTTGTATATCATGGTTTTGACATCACGTTCGCAAAGTTCTTTTGGAAACAAAAGGGGCTGGATTTTCCGTTCCGCCACGCCACATTTCTGTTTCACCTCGCCGGATGGGCTACTCTGTCATGCCGGCCGGTCAATGAGGTTTCCCACTGTGGGGCAGCCCCATGCCTTTGGGAAACCCCTGGGCTGCCGGCAAAACAGAGAATCCCGCCGGCGGAGAATCCAGCTTATGCTTTTTCCAGTGACATCACTGGAATCAATCCCGTTTAAAACAATAAGTTGGGATGTGGGAAGATGGACGGGCCAGCCCGCAATCTCCTGCTGGATGTGCCAATTTGTTGGCATGTTTCCGCCTCGGGATCATTTTCAAGGGACTAGTTGTTGGGGAGGGGTGCGGTGCAGTGGGGTATGTGACAACTACCCACACACAAACAGGAAGGGCCAAACCAGAATTCATCCCAGTGTGGTGATAGGAACCCTGGAATGAAAATCCAGCCCTCCGCCTCCATCTGTTTGATTTGTACTTGCAGATCAAAACTGCAATACAATCGTCGTGAAGAAACAGTGGTATTAGAAGGTCCATCCTACCTGTGGAGTTAATTCGAAGTCATCCTCCTAAAGACTATACAGTGTATTTCATAATCCCCCATTGAATTTGCTCAATAAAGGATTCTTTATTTGTTTAAAGTTCATTGAGAATTTTCAAATTCACAGAATTGTTACAGCGCAAGAGGGGGGCATTTGACCCATTCTGTCTGCAATCAGATGGGAGTGGGGAAGGGAAAGAAAATGAATATTTGCAGTGATTGGGGAAAATTTTGTTTTACATAACAATCAGCAGTAGCTTTTGCGTTTTCATTTGACTCCTTCCTCCGACTTTCTTCCAGGTTGCTTTTTTGTTTAAGGAATCTTTTTTTCTCTGGTGCTTTGGAGTATTTTGACATGGTGTTGAAATTATAACCAGGAGTTTATAACCAGGGAATTTATAACGTTCAGAAATCTATCAGTAAAAAGTGAAAACGGATCATTGGCGACATGGGAGATGACGATCTGATCATTTGATACTGTGCAGTGATACCAAGGGCTATTTTCAATCTCAGTCCAGTTAGCTTTAGGAACGTTACTTGGGGGCATATGGAAATGTAATTTGGTTTGAAACACTACAAACCTAAGTAACAGAAGCAATGAAGGAAGAAATCAATTCTCACAAAGCTAAAGATGTGACTGAACATTGGAGATAACTTCTGTAATAAAAAGGGCTTCTCTTACCCAATTACCTGAATACTGTAGTCAGCTATTTTAACCGGACCAAACTTTTATAAAATGCTCACGCTTCCTTGCAGTCTTCCTCATTGAAAATAGCCAATGTTTGCATAAAACAGACAGCTGTTCAAACAATGCAGGTATAAAGTTTTGTGTGTGTGGGATAAACATAGTTCAGATCGACATGTACTATACCTATAATTTTAATGCCATACTGCATATAGTTGGGGGTTTTCTTTGTGCAATTGTGTAAATAAGTCCAATTAATCAAGACGTTATGGTAAAATTTAGAGAATTCATAGCGCTGTAAAATCAACAGGAACAGTGACTTGTACAGGCACAGTTTGATTTCACTGTCCGATAACCTTCCATCATTCCTACAAGTCTAGATTCAGTTGTAAAATGGCCAAACTGCCTTCGAACTTTAAATTGAAAGCAGCAGCATTAAAGACCGATTTATTTTTCCATTCAGTAACCGAGAAGCCAACTCAGACAGATAACACATATGGGGGAACACCGTTCTGCCCAGATTTCAAAGTGGTTTTAGGGGTGAGTGATGTATGTTGTACATGCAATGTTTGCAGTCAGGGCCAAGTGCTTCCAGGGCCCCCTGTGCTGACATACTGAGGAGCTAACACAGTATACGACCCCCAGCGCTGACCTAGTGTAGGGCCCCCAGCACTGACATAATGTAGGGCCTGCAGAGCTGACAGTGTAGGGCCCCCAGCGCTGACATAGTGTAGGGTCCCCTGCACTGACATAGTGTGGGGCCCCCAGCACTGACATAGTGTAGGGTCCCCAGCACTGACATAGTGTGGGGCCCCCAGCGTTGACATAGTGTGGGGTCCCCAGCACTGACATAGTGTAGGGTCCCCAGCACTGACATAGTGTGGGGCCCCCAGCGTTGACATAGTGTGGGGCCCCCAGCACTGACATAGTGTAGGGTCCCCAGCACTGACATAGTGTATGGCCCCCAGCACTGACATAGTGTAGGGCCTGCAGAGCTGACAGTGTAGGGCCCCCAGCACTGACATAGTGTGGGGCCCCCAGCACTGACATAGTGTAGGGCCTGCAGAGCTGACAGTGTAGGGCCCCCAGCACTGACATAGTGTGGGGCCCGCAGAACTGACATAGTGTATGGCCCCCAGCACTGACATAGTGTAGGGCCCCCAGCGTTGACATAGTGTGGGGCCCCCAGCGCTAAACTAGTGTAGGGACCCAGCGCTAAACTAGTGTAGGGAACCAGCGCTGACATAGTATAGAACCCCCGGCGCTGACGTAGTATAGAACCCCCGGCGCTGACCCAGTGTAAGGCCCGCAGCACTGACATAGTGTAGGGCCTACAGAACTGACATGGTGTAGGGCCCCAGCGCTGACATAGTGCAGGCCCCCATCGCTTGCAAGATCTATGGGCTACAGCAATATTGTAGTCTGGGTCTCACAATGATGATGATAATCTTTATTGTCACAAGTAAGCTTACACACACTGCAATGAAGTTACTAGCCCCTAGTCCCCACATTCCAGCGTCTGTTCAGGTACACAGAGAGAGAATTCACAATGTCCAAATTACCTAAGAAGTGAAAAATGAAATGAAAATCGCTAACTGTCACAACTAGATTTCAAATGAAGTTACTGTGAAAAGCCCCAAGTCGCCACATTCCGGCACCTCTTCTGGGAGGCTGGTATGGGAATTGAACCGTGCTGCTGGCCTTGGTCTGCTTTAAAAGCCAGCTCTTTAGCCCTGTGCTAAACCAGCCCCAATAATAGCATGTCTTTCGGGACTTGTGGGAGGAACCGGAGCTTCCAGAGGAAACCCACGCAGACACGGGGAGAACGTGCTGACTCCGCACAGACAGTGCTCCAAGCCGGGAATCGAACCTGGGACCCTGGTGCTGTGAAGCCAAAGTGCTAACCACTGTGCTACCTTGCTGCCCTTCATGGTTTCATGCCTGATGTCAGCAGTAATTTCATAGTCTAGGTCCTATGATAATATTATGGTCATGAGGTTTGTGGTTTTCTAAATTAAAACTTAGTGATTTCTTGCATCATTCACGATGAATTTAATGACTGCAGTGAGAAATGGTTGCTGTGCTGTCTAACTTTTTACTGCGATTCCATCCCTTCAGAGCTTTTCAAGGAAGGCTGTGTCGAAGGGATTCCTTCTTAGTCTCATTTAAACTCAATCACAAAACATAATGTAGAAGAGGCCATTCGGCCCGTCATGTTTGCACCGAAATGTTATGATGTGCCAAGTGCTCATTCAGGTACTTTTTAAAAGATGTGAGGCAACTTGCCTTTGCCACCTTCCCAGGCAATGCATTCCAGACTGTTACCACCCTCTTGTTGAAAAGGTTTCCCCTCGCATCCCCTCTAAACCTCCTGCCCCTCACCTTTGTTATGGGCCAGGGTTTAGAGAACCCCAAAGTATATCATGGAGTTCACCTGACCCACAACTTTTAATAGATTGTGGTATGGGGAACACACGGACCACTCTACAGGTGTGGTAGAGCAGAAATGGAAAAGTATTTCTTAAAGCAAAATAATGTTTATTCTATGAACTCAAGTTAACCTTTTTAAAACATACAATGAACATCTTAGCAACCATCAATTCAAATACAACTCCCAAAGAATGCAACGCTAAGTAATCCTTTAAGCTTTCCTCTTAACATCCATAAGACTTAGTTTAAAGTCACTACTGTTATTAGTTTTAAATCACCAGGATCGATTTACAGTCTTTAGATTACAGAGAAAGACTCTAATACACCTTCTGGCTGTGACTGCAGCTATCCAGCTCTGAAAACGAAACTAAAACACACCCTGCAGCAAACAGCCGAAAACGAAAGTAAAAAGCTGACAGACAGCCCAGCTCCACCCACTCTGACATCACTGCAGTAATAAACACCTATTTCTTAAAGGTACTCTCACTCCAGATACTTATGTGTACACCCATTTATAAACACCCATTTCTGAAAGGTACTCTCACATTACACCTTGAACCTCTGTCCATTCATGATTGACCCTTCAACTAAGGGGCACAGCTACTCCCTATCCACCCTATCTATGCCCCCCATAATCTTGTACATCTTGATCAGGCTGCCCCCCCTCCACCCAGACCCCTCTGCTCCCACGTAAAATTCCAGGCCTATCCAACCTCTCTTAATAACTTTAATGTTCCATCCCAGGCAACAACCTGGTGAACCTCCTCTGAACTGTCTTCAATGCAATCCCATCCTTCCTGTAATGTGGTGACCAGAATTGCACACCATACTCCAGCTGTGGCCTCACTAAAGTTCAATACAACTCCACCATGAACTTCCTGCTTTTATAATAGATGCCTCAATGGTTAAAGTGTCCATATGCCTTTTTCACCATCCTATTAACCTTCCCTTCTGTCTTCAGAGATCTATGGACAAACAAGCCAAGGTCCTTTTCTTCCTCTGAACTTCCTAGTGTTATGCCATTCATTGACTACTTCCTTGTCAGATTACTCCTTCCAAAGTGTATCACCTCACACTTTCCAAGGTTATATTTTATCTGACCATTTGACCATCCCATCTATATCTTCCTGTAACTCAACATCGCTGTTAATCACCCATCCAAAATTTGTCATTCACAAACTTACTAATCATACCCCTCTGCACAGTCATCTATGTCACTTATATAAATGACGAATAATAGGGGACTCAGCACAGATCCCTGTAGTACACCATTGGACACTGGCTTCCAGTCACTCTGTCATTACCCTCTGTCTCCTACAACTAATAGGCAGCATGGTAGCACAGTGGTTAGCACTGCTGCTTCACAGTGCCAGGCTCCCAGGTTCTATTCCCGACTTGGGTCACTGCCTGTGTGGAATCTGCACGTTCTCCCCATGTCTGTGTGGGTTTCCTCCGGGAGCTCCGGTTTCCTCCCACAAGTCCCAAAAGATGTGCTTGTTAGGTAAATTGGATATTCTGAATTCTCTCTCTCTGTACCCGGACAGGCGCTGGAATGTGGCGACACCGGGCTTTTCAAAGTAACTTTGCAGTGTCAATGTGAAGCTTACTTGTGACAATAATAAAGATTATTATAAACCAATTTTGAATCCACCATCTCAAAATACCCTGTATCCCATGTCCATTTGTCGTCTTTATAAATCTCCCATGTGGGACCTTATCAAAGGCTGTGCTGAAATCCATATTAACTGCATCAATCATACTACCCCAATCTACACACCTGGCTACCTCCTCAAAATGTTCCATCAAATTTATTAGGCATGACCTCCCTCAGACAAAGCCATGTTGCCAATCCCCGATGAAACCTTGCCTCTCCAAGTGGAGATAGATTCTCTCCTTCAGAATTTTATCCAATAAGTTTCCCCACCACTGACATGAGACTCACTGGAATGTAGTTCCCTGGCTTATCTCTACAACCCTTCTTAAATAGTTGAACATTAGTTGGTCTCCAGCTCTCTGACCACCATCTCCCCCCCCCCCCCCCCCCCCACAATACCCGTGGCAGAGCCCCTTCAATCTCTTCTCTCACCAGCCACAGCAGCCTGGACACAATTCATCCAGACCCGGAGATGTGTCCAATTTAAGCCTGCCAGCACCTTCAATACCTTGTCACTCCCTTCGTCAATTTGCTCCAGAACCTCGTCGTCTGTCCCTGAGTTTCATCCCTACATCCTCATTCTCTTGGGTGTGAAGTATCCATTCAACACCCTACCAATGTTTTCTTGCTTCCCCCACAGATTGGGACCTACTCTTTCCTTGCTTATCCTCTTCCCATTGACATACTTTCAGAATATCTTGGGATTTTCCCTACTGTCACCAGCCAGAGCTTTCTCCTAGCACCCCCCCCCCCCCTTACTCACGTAATTGCTTTCTTCAGCTCCACCCTACGCTTCCTATACTCCACTAATACCTTCGCTGATTTGCTCCCCCAATATCTGCTAAAAGCCTCTCTTTTCCTTCTCATTGTATCCTGAATATCTCTGGCCATCCATGGATTTCTGGGCTTAATACTCCTTCCTTTCACTCTAGAGGGAACATCTTGGGCCTGTATCCTCCTCATTTCCTTTTTGATGTCAAACTAACTGTTGTCTTGTTTGGAAACATTCTTGCTGCAGATAAACTTAAGAAAATTACCCCAGTAATACTGCATACCTGAGAGTTGCTATTAGACCAGCATTTATTGCTAAGGATGCTCCGAGCACGAGTCTGTCTTCTTATTTTGGTCTTGTATGTTTTGAACTCTTTTCAAAATTACCTCTAGGTGCTCTCACATACTGAGCTCTTTGTCGACACTACTCACTTTTCTGATTTCTTTACGTGTTAAACCACCCACGTATATGGAATAGTCTGTGCCACAATGCTCTACTGAATTGATTTGCTCGAATTACACTGACATTTTGTTTAAGAACACCGGTAAATCTTTTGATGTGAAGCATCAATGAGGAAAATGCCGAAAAGAGGTTCAAACCTCATTACATTAAAAAATGTTCTGGTGTTTGGTGACATGTTTTCTTTTCCTCATCATAAAATTGTACAGCGCAGTAGAACAAAATCCTTTGGGATCCTCTGACATTTGAGCAGACAACAATGTGCTGCCCATTTTGACTGGATAATGGTAGAAATTTAGATCGGGTGGCTGAAATCTTGTCCGCTAGTGACACTTCATCTCCAGTTCACAGATCATTGAATCTTGCAACATAGAACAAGACCATTCAGCACTTTATGCTACTTATTTGAAAGAGCTATTCAATTAGTTGCACTGCCCTGCTCTTTCCCTATAGTCCCCCAGATTTTTCCTTATCCTGCATGTATCCAACTCCCTTTTGAGAATTGCTTCAATCTGCTTCCACCAGCCATTTGCACAGAACGTTCTAAATCACCATTACTTTGCAAACAGAACCTTATTTGCTCAAAAACATTGGTGTGAGGAAAATAGAAGTTGATATGTACTGCCGTAATTGGCTGTTGCAGATTGTTTAACGGGTGCCCGTTGTTCATTGGCCTTGGTCTTGCATGTTTTCGGCTTTTTAAACTTGTGCTGGAAGTACGATGTCACAGTGAGTGAAACTGGGCATCTGGCCCCTAAGTGTGGGGGAGAACCATCTATATATCTCCTTAACCGATCTGATTTAAGGATTGTGAAATTAATCGTGCAAGGATTCTGAAGGAAAGTATAAACTAGAGTGGGCGAATTTGATGTCAATTCAAGTACAGATCGTGGAAAAAGATTGGATTTGGGTAGAAAAGAGTCAGAAAAGGTGATTTTATGTATTTTTTTAAATGGCCAACAACAATTGAAACCTGAGGGAATGAGATACTAGCTCGTAGTGGTATATTTTCAGTGGCAAAGGTTGAGTGGAATTAATTAACACACTGCGGAAATGATACTTAGTCTGAGATGGGCAAGTCCTCACTTTGTTTCTGGTTCATGTAGCTCATTTCTGTCATGTGAATACAGCATGTTTGGCCAGACTGAAAGCCAGACAACATGATGTCATTTTTGCAAAGCTAACAGTGAAGCGGTGCATATCTGGGACAGCAACGTTTGAATCTCTATTTTTCACGACAGATCTGACTTCACCTGACTTTTTAGCCACATTTGTGCAGGAATGATAATGAACACCATTCACTTCACCATTGTTTTGACAGCAAATGTGGCCCAAATTAGCGGAGGGGGAATTAATTTCCTTTATTCTGGTCAATGGGCAACGGGTTCCAATTATTGCTTTGGAAATGAAAAACCCTTCTGTTCAGATCTGACAAAAGTCAAGTTCGTGCAACGGGTTGAACAAAAATCTCTTGCGAGACAGGAAATGATAATGAGCGATTTTTGCTGTTTTGGATTTTAGTTGCGCTTTCCTCTGATAATAACAGAAAAAGAAACCATATTAAATTGGAGATGAAGTATGCCAAAATGCAGATCTCTAGATTCGAGTGGCTTGTGGGTTTGACACAAATCCTAGTTCATGGACTGAGATGGAAATGAGAGCAAGAGATTCAAAAATGTAAAACCAAAGCAGAGCTAGACCGATTCTTGATGAGCAAAGGGAGAAAGGATTTTGGGGGTAGGTGGGGAATGGTGGAGTTGTTGTTATAGTCAGATCAGCCAGAATCTTTTTGAATAGCAGGGCAGGCTCGAGGGGCCGAGTGGCCTACTCCTAATTCATGTGTCTATAATTGATATGTTGACTGGAAAAAAAAAGTTGAAGGACAAATGAGATTTTTAAAGTTAAGATTGATAGCACTGTTGAAATAACATCTTCTCTTCAGAACATTTCCACAATCTATCAAACTTTCTGGACAATCTGTTAAGTATGAATGAGTCTGCTCTAGGACCCCAGTCAGCTCATGTACCCCTGTTTGATCACTCGTGTACCCCTCACCTGTGTCATTCTAAATATTGCAAGTAGAAACTTTAAGAAGTTAAAAGAAAAGAAGACTTGCATTTACATAGCACCTTTCACAACCTCAGGACATTTCAAAGCACAGTGCAGCCAATGAAGGGGCTTTTAAAGTGGAGTCACTTTGTACTGTGGGAAATGCAGCAAACAATTTGTGCACAGCAAGCTCCCACATGCAGAGGTGCGCACGGTAGAACAGTGGTTAGCACTGCTGCTTCACAGTGCCAGGGTCCCAGGTTCGATTCCCGTTTGGGTCACTGACTGTGTGGAGTCTGCACGTTCTCCCCGTGTCTGCATGGGTTTCCTCCGGGTGCTCCGGTTTCCTCCCGCAAGTCCCGAAAGACGTGCTTCTTAGGTGAATTCTCCCTCTGTGTACCCGAACAGGCGCTGGAGTGTGGCGACAAGAGCCATTTCACAGTAACTTCATTGCAGTGTTAATGCAAGCCTACTTGTGACACTAATAAAGATTAATATTATAATGACCAAATGATCTTGTTATTTTTGTGATGTTGACAGAAGGATAAATATTGCTCAGGACACCGGGCTAGAACACCCCCGCATTTCCGAACCATGTCATGAGATCTTCTGCCACCTGCAATGGCAGGTCAATGGGCAGAACCTCCAGCAGTGCAGCACTCATTCAGTATCACTGGAATGTTAGCCTAAATTTTTGTTCTCGGGTCTTGAACCCACAACTTTCTAGCTCCGAGGTGAGTGTGCTATCAACTGATTTGACACCTAAATCTGCATGAAAATCATTTTGGCTAATCCAAATTTAATTTAAATTCAATTTCCAAGAATAAAGAGTTCATGTGTGTATGCGTGTGTGGATAATATATATTCTCTCTGCCTTCTCTCTCACGCATGCTGTAGTCTCTTCTCTTGTTCCCCCACCATCGCAAGGGGCTGTTTAGCTCACTGGGCTAATTGCTGGCTTTGAAGGCAGACCAAGGCAAGCTGGCAGCACGGTTCGATTCCCGTAACAGCCTCCCCGAACAGGCGCCGGAATGTGGCGACTGGGGACTTTTCACAGTAACTTCATTTGAAGCCTACTCGTGACAATAAGCGATTTTCATTTCAACCACCCCTTCCCCCTTGTACACCATACCTGACTGATACAATTACATTCCTCATGACCATTAGTTGTTGATCGGTGCACTTTGCCATCTTGATGTCGTGAAACCCCCCCAGTAGTCTGAACAGGTGGATAAGAAATTTGACATTTAGACAAATGTTGTGTCATTGTGAAAGATTCTGACCTCAATAAAGAAGAATGACATTTCCTTTACCTAAACAAAACTGATTGAAAAGAGAAGACTTATACTGTGTCCTACTTTCAGAAATTAATGATGTGGCATGCCTCGTATTGCAAGATTCTCATGTCTCCTTGGTGCTAGCTACTTGTCACATTTTGCTACTGTTGCCTTTGTCCTCTCTAGTGCACAACTGTGGACATAATTCTTTATGATGCACAGCTTGGAATCCTCTTACAACCTATGGTTAATCAGTATCAGCGCCCATTGCTATTTGGACACTTGTCAAAGGGGGAAACAGGAGAGCTACACTGACTGAGAACAGAGTTTGAAAGTGCTATCTTGCTAATTAATGTGAGGTCATGCAGATTGTTGCATCACACAAATTTTACATTTTTAGCCAACGATAGACATATTTGTATTTATGTAAGCACCTTTCAAGACCTCAGGCGATCCTAAAGTTCTTTAAGCTGGTAAGTACTTTTGAAGTGCAGTCACCATTGTAATGTAGGAAATGTGGCAACCAATTCGCACACAGCGAACACCCACAACCAGCAATGTGAAGATGACCAATTAGTAAATTCTATGATTGAGGTATAAATATTGGCCAGAACAGGGGAGATAATTTGGAATAATTAAGACAATGCCATAGTTTCATTTACATCCACCTGAGAGGACCGACAAGGCCTTGGTTTGATGTCTCTTCTGAAAGACAGCACCTCCGACTGTGCAGCACTCCCTCATCCCACACTGTCAGCATTGATTTTTGTGCGCAATGCCTGGTGTAGGGCTTCAACTCTCAACCTTCTGATTCCGAGACAAAAGTGCTACCAACTGAGCCATGGCTGACTCGGTAATGCCTTCATTGGGTGAAAGAAAGGTGATTGCTAGTCATGTTATTCCCAAGAGAAACATACCTCAAGTTGATGCAGAATTAGAGATAAGAGATACAATTGGAATTGCAGGGAAGCTACTACCAAGTAATCTTGATGAAGGAGGTGGCAAAAGTAATTGTGCCACTTCCTTTTGGTTAGCTATGCTGCCTCACAGTGCCAGTGTCCCAGGTTCAATTCTGGCCTTGGGTGACTGTCTATGTGGAGTTGCCACATTCTTCCTATGTCTGCATGGGTTTGCTCCGGGTGCCTGGGTTTCCTCCCACAGTCCAAAGATGTGCAGGTTCAGTTTATTGGCCATGCTAAATTGCCCCTTGGTGTTCAAAGGTTAGGTGGGGATACAGAGATAGGGTGGGGATTGGGCCTAGGTAGGGTGATCTTTCGAAGCGTCAGTGCAGATACAATGGGCTGAATGGCCTCCTTCTGCACTGTAGGGATTCTATGATTTTATGACTCATTTCCAGTGCAGGAACAGTTTCTCTGTGCTGCACCTCCTGACTTAGTTGATTGGGAGCACGGGTTGGAATTGAAGGAACCACTTCAAATCTGTCTGAAAGCCAGATCTGCAACCAGTCCCTTCAGAATGTTGAACTTGCTAGCTTCTCGACTTGTTTTGCACCTTGAAGTTAAGATAAACTTTGGCTCAACTTCTTGGTAGAACAGGAGAGGGAAAACCCATTTACAGGATAAACCAACATGATGTGCTGTGTGGTAATTACCCATACTCGCTTGTTTGCTTTATGCAACAGGGTGTTTGCTTATGAGGTAACATGAGGGGCGAGTGGGAATGATTTGAAACTCAAATATTTGACCATGCGGTCTTCTCCAAACTGTCAGTATTATAACTTAAATTTAAGCCCTTCCAAAATCAACCTTCAGTGCAAATTCGCTTTTTCTTCACAATTATGGATATTTTTCTGTACAACACCCCAGTTCAGACCCACAGATAAATGCCTGTACAATCCCGAACACCGATACTTGAGTACAAATGCTGCACATCATACGGATACTGAGCAGTTGTTTTATGTTATGCACTGTGAATGGATTAGATCTTAACTTATTACAACTGTGTAAAACAGGCGATTGCAAGTCAGCAGGTGATTTTACACAGGGCTACACACACGCTAAACAGAAACAACATGCTAAGCAGTCCCACAACCAATAGTTTATCTCAAAACTTTTCAGTTCTGTCATATCTAGTTGTGAATGGTGGTGGACAGTTAAACAGCTAATGGGAGGGGGAGGAGGACAATCCATAAACATTCCTCATCCTGGGATGGCAGAGCCCAACACGTGACTTCAAAAGAGATTGGCAACATCCCCACGTTGCCCCCCCCACCCCCCCACCCCCACCCCCACCCCGCCGCATTCACCGGAAACACCTCACTCTTCCCGACGTTTAGCTTAGACCAAGAGAAGGCCCCAAACCCCTCCAATATTTCCACGATTCTACCCATACTTTCCAACGGGTCTGACACAAACAACAATAGGTCGACCGCGTACAGCACCTACTGCTCCCTGCTCCCCCACAACTCCACAGGCCACCTAAGAGCCATCGCCAAGGGCTCAATCACCAGCGCGAACAACAACCGCAACACCGGTCACCCCAGTCTCGTACCTCCTATGCAGCCCAAAACCTTGTGAACTCTTCCCATTTGTACATACACTTGCCACCGGAGTTATATATAACAAGCGCACCCATGCCACTGTGGGCCAAACCCAAACCTACCCAAGACCTCAAATAAATACCTCCACTCACCCAACCAAAAGCCTTCTCTGCATCTATAGAGACAATGACCTCTGGCACCTGATGTGTTATCTGTGTTGGTCTAACATCAACTGCAACTGGATGCAGTAAAACTTGAAACAGGCTTCCGACACAGCAGATGGTCCAACACCGTTTTATTGAACCTGTTGATTGCTGTATATAATCTGCTGTGGGTTGACACTCTATTAACCTAACTGATAACCTCCTACTGGCTTGATCAGACTAGCTCTCTACCACATGGTGATGAATTTCATTGGCCTGTGCATTGTGACTATCTCCCTAGCCATGTCCTGTGAGAGAGGGAGAGTCTTAATGCCCTGTGGGATTTATAGTGGTGGTGTCATGTGTGTTCATTGGTTATCCTGTTTGTCAATCACTGCCTGTCTGCATCTCATGATATACATGAGTGGATATTATGACAGCACCCACCCCACTGACAGAATCAAAAGCACATTTAACAGCCTCCTGATGTTGTAGAGATCTGCCTGTCCTTTATGAAACCCGTTTTATCCTCCTCAACCATCCCTGGCACACAACCCTCCATCCTCCCGATCACCAATTAAGGGGCAATTTAGCATGGCCAATCCACCTACCCTGCACATCTTTGGGTTGTGGGAGTGAAACCTACGCAGACACGGGGAGAATGTGCAAACTCCACATCCCGATCACCAATTTAGCCAGCACTTTCACGTCCGTGTTCAACAGCCAAATCCAACTGATCCTTCCTCCTCTTCGGCATTGAAGTAATTTATGTCTGTGTCAGTGTCTCTGACAGCTCCACATTCTCCAATGAGTCATTAGACATCCCCCAACAAATGCGGTGCCAACTCAGTCGCAAACGCCTTCTAAAATTCAGCTGGAAAGCCCTCCAGCCCTGGAGCCTTTCCTGACTTCATCCCCTAATACTGTCAATCACCTCTCTCAGCCCCAACAGCTCCTTCAATGCCTGGCTCCCCTCTCGTTCCAACCTTGGAAACTCCAATCCGTCCAGGAACTGTCCCATATCCTCCTCTCCACCGAGCTCCGCCCTGTGCAGCATCTCATAGTACCCCCATAACACCCCATTTATCCTCCCCGGCACAAACCCTACCTCCCCCTTCTCTGTTCGCACCGTTAGGATTTCCCTGGATACAACCTGCCTCCGCAGCTGGTGGTACGGCTTGCCTTCTCTCCATATTCATATTGCACTCCGCTCGCCCTCCGTGGCTGCCCCACTGCCCTTCCCGTCATCAGCCTATCAAACTGCCCCTGCAACCTCTTTTTCTCCACCAACAACTCTTTCGTGGGGGCCCCCGCGTATCTTCTGTCCACCTCAGCATTCTTCTCCAACAACCGTCCATGCTCCTTCTGCCTCCTCCTGTCCCTGTGCCTTGAACGAGATAATTTCACTGATGTGACCATCAATTCACAAGACACGTGGTTGGAAGGGAACAGTGGTTTTAATAGTCTTGCAACAGAGCCAGCCTGTGACGAGATGAACTAGCAGGCAGGCTCACGACTGCAAAGCTTTATACTTCCGGTTAGTGGGAGGAGCCATGGGTGGAGCCCAGTACAAACTCCTCATCTCCCCCTATGGGCAGAGCCGCGCAACTGCTCGTATACCGAGCTTACAAGAACACAACACATACAATATAACAGTGTGAATTACTAGATTGTGATTCACCACACTCGCCTTGCCCACCACCTTCAACACCTCCCAAAACGTGGCCGCCGATGCCTCTCAATCTGATTAATCTCCATATACTCCCCAATTGCCGACCTTCCCTATTTACAGAACCCCTCATCTGCCAACAAATCCAAACCTAGCCTCCATCCCGGCCTCTGCACTCTGCCCCGTTCTAAGCCTAGCCTCTATCCAATGCGGCCCATGGTCGGATATCACAATTCCCGCATACTCCGCTCCCACCACCCCCAACAACACCGCACACTCGCCAGAAAGAAATTAATTCTCAAGTACACCTTTATACATGTGTGAGAAGGAGGAATACTCTTCCCCAGCCCCCCCTCCAGCCCCCCACCGACTCTGAAACCTCCACTGGTCAACAATTCCGTACCATAAACCCTCCCAACTCCTTGGCCATCCTCACCCTCTCCATTGACTTGGGGCTCGACCTGTCCACCCTCAGTTCCATCTCGCAGTTAAAATCACCACCCATAATTAATTGATGCTATCTAAGTCCAGGGTCGCTCCCAGCAAACCCCCTCAAATCCCACATCGTCCCAATTTGACACACCAAATCTGGTCCTTCACCCGGAGGTGCATCTTCTGTCATAAGATCACCACCACCTTCAAACTCCTCAGGTGCGCAAAAGCCGGGACCTCTTAATCAGCCCATTAATTCACAGACATTCCACACAATTCTTATCGGAAGTTTGCGCCTCCGCTCTCGTTTACCGTCCACCATCATCTCCCTCTGCATCTGCCTCCTCTAATACCACCCTAAAATGGGCCCATCCAGATGGCCCCCCTCTCTGTCCATGACTGCACTCCATTTCCACTTCCGCCACGTCGTAATTCCCCCCTCCTTATCTCCCCCTCCCCCACCTGCCACCTCTCTTGGCCTCATCCTCCACCTCACCTTTGTTCATGAGCATTACCTACCCCTACTCACCACCCCAGCCCTCCCCGAACCGTTCCCTTCTTTGCCTGTGCAAGCATCCCCACCGCCACGCCATATAGAAAAAACATCCAAAGTCACAAATCCAACAAAAAACATTACAAACGGCAGGAAGGTTACCCCCATACAAACTTACAAAAATACAACTATCCAAAGTAAAAAAAACCCTACCCTCTGGAAACCTAGAATAACCATAACCTCCAATGGATGCAGCACCTCCATCTCACACCAACTCTCAGCACTCCCGCAGTGTATGGTCCTTATGAAGTCATGAACCTTTTCTGGTGTTTAAAACTAATATGCCCTGCCTTCAAATGTGACCCACAGTTTCTCCGGGCACAGCACCCCAAACCGAATCTTCCTTCAGTACAATACCGCCTTGGCCCTGTTGAATCCTGCACTCCTCTTCACCAACTCCACATCAAGATCTTGATATATTTGGTCACGATTCCCCTCCCGTTCGCTGTCTCGCTTCTCCCTGGCCCATTGTATAATCTTTTCCTTCTCGACGAATTTGTGCAACTGTATAATCACGACCCGTGGAGGCTCACCCGCTCTTGGCCTCCGTCTTAAGACTTGTGGGCCCTGTCCACCTCTGGGGCCCTGTCCAGCACCCCCTCCTCTACCAGCCCGGCCAACATCCTCAACAGGGATTCTGTGGCGCTCGTTCCTTCCACACCCTCTGGCGGCCACACAATCTGCAGGTTCTGCTGCCTGGACCTATTTTCTTGCTCCTCCACCTTCACCCTCAATGACTTGCACAGGGCCCCACCTCTAACTCCAAGGACACTATTCGATCACTCTGGTCAGACACCGCCATCTCCACCGATTGCATCTTCGCCCTTGTACCTCGAGACATGGTCCATCGACCCTCGCAGAGGTGCTATTGCTCCCTCAAAGGCCTTCAACCAGTCCCCATGCATCTCCTTCCTTTGCTGTCAAAATTCATCTTTGATGAAGGCCATCAACTGCTCCATCTGGGTCTTTCCCTCTAGCGACGTCCCTTCCCCCTCTGCCATTTTCACAATTGTTGCTGCATCACCGGCCCCCTCCAATTCAGTCAGGTCTTTAACTGTTTTTTTGCTGGGTCTGGTAGCCAGTGGACTTGCCAATCCTGGGGGGAACCTCTCCCACTACACCTTCTGCAACATTTTCCTGCTGGAGCTACCCCACTAACGGGTATAAAGTGCCCAAACCAACACCTTCAAGCCATTCACTCCATGGCCGCCAGGGGAAGTTTACCCCCCACTCTGCAGTCATGACAATAGTCCACGTTTGTCAATACATGCCCGCGAGACTTCTGCCTGAGAGGAGCGAAGTAGAAAGAAGAAAGAAAATCGCTTATTGCCACGAGTAGGCTTCAAATGAAGTTACTGTGAAAAGCCCCTAGTCACCACATTCCGGCGCCTGTTTGGGGAGGCTGTTTCGGGAATCGAACTGTGCTGCTGGCTTGCCTTGGTCTGCTTTCAAAGCCAGCGATTAGCCCAGTGAGCTAAACAGCCCCTAAAAGCTAAAAGCAGAGCATACTGTGTCCAGCCCGTTGATCATAGTTAAATGCATGCAACTGCCAGTTTTGCATGCCGCTGCCGGCAAGGGATGCAAACATAGGTATCGCCACCAGTGAGGGACTGAAACAAATTGACTCCGTGTGCGGACCTAGATTTTGGCCAGACTCCCAATTCTACCCCGGTTCGCGTTTGCGGCGACGCAAGGCGGAGAACTTGGCCCTATGGCACACAAGAATGATAAATGATGTTGCAAGTTTTGGATCAACGTGTATAAAGAGAAAAGTCAGGTTAATATTTTGACTGGCCACCCTTTACCAGAACTGAAAATTAAAATGAGGTGGGAGAAGTGCTGGGGCAAGAGGCTGTGGGGAAGGAGTGAACAACAAGTAAGGGAGAAAAGATAATGTTGAATGGCCTAAGAGCTGCATAATGGAACACTGGGAAAGAGTTATAGACTTTTTAAACTATCATGAGCATTGAAATACATTAGAATAACAAAGCTAAGATCCAACAAGAGGCTTGAAGAAGGAAATGGACTGAAAGCTGCTGGAACCTTAGGAGGGAGGGTATTCCGTCTGCCAAACGTATGGAATCCACATGGAGTTGCGAGGTGAAACTGGAGGTGTATTTGTGTTTACAAGCAGAGAGTCCTAACAAGTGCTACCCAACCGAGTGAGTGCTGGCTGGTTCTTGGACAGCAGGTTTTATACCGGAAACTGGAGATAGTTCCGCCCCTTCAGCAGGGGAGTGCATATTCTTGGATACCAGATCCCTGATGCTGTAGGATTCGGCATGACCTAGGTTATGACGGGGGGTGGGAGAGAAAAAAACATTCAACCAAAAAGTGGAGGATAAGTCCTTGTTGAAGTGATCATGTGATGAGTGATGGAAGGAAAAGATTGATGGATGAGCTGACAAAGTTTGAATGTGGAAGACAAGAGGGATCTGAATCCATATGAGGGGAAGTACTGAAAGCAGGGTATGCAGCCTACAGGACCTTGCAACAGTTGAAGAAAAAGGAGAACATTTCCAAAGGTCTGGTTCAGAAAATTGAGTAATCAGAGTGGATGTTGTGGAAGCGAAGAACTGGGAAGTAAAAGATGCAGACTCGGCAAGAAACAGAGTAGGAAGAAGCATGCGAGGTATTCCTGGTATGTCATAGATGTCTACGGAAAGCCTATTGTCTGAAACGGAAAAAATGGGAACCGAGGAAGGAAAACTGTTGGGTGAACCTATGAGAAGGAGGGGTGTTGCCAATTCGCACCGGAGACGCCAATAATGTTGCTCTTTTAATGAGTGGAATACTATCCCACCAGTGTCACCAATAATGTTGCCAATGTCTGGGGTATCTACTTTAGTCAGATATTAATCTGACCGTTATTCATGAGGATATTGCTTTCAGAGTCACGAGGTATCAAATGATACCACCACAAGGTTCACCCGGATATCGATCAAAGACCCAATAACCAGTCAGTTAGTTCAAGTTCAATAATGGCTTATTTACACACAAGATTGACTCTCACATGCAACATAAAAACACTACGAGCTAAATTACACCGACCACTACAACAGCCTGTACTTAACTTCAGGCACCCAGCTTTGGCAGAGGAACAAGGCCTTTGTTCAGATTTGGAGTGGCTGGGTCTGGAGAAGTAACTTAATTTCTTCTGGGCTCATTCGTTTGGTCGCAGTCGTTGATCTTGAACTTGCTTCTGGTCGTGGTGCTGCAGTTGGCTTCAGATATAGGCCGGGCCGAAGAGTGCCGGTGTGCCAGGGCCAAAAGAGATCGAACATCTGGCAGTGTCTCTCTTTATCCTTTGGGGGTTTCAAGCTCTTTTTTGGTGGTCGTTAGCTTTGGATCCAATAATTCGGCAGGCTTCGATTACTGCCTTCGATTTGAGCCAATAAAGGGGTGGGTGCCTTGATGGCTGGGCGTGTCCTGAGCGGTCATTGACCTTGGCTGTTTGGACTTCCTGGGTGAAGGGAGTGGCACCGATGTGTCTGGATCGGTATCTGATACGAGCACAAGTCTTGTCCTGGGGAAATGGGCCATTAGAATGTAAATCGGCTGCGGGTTTCGATAGTGTCTGGTTCTCTAGTGGCAAATATACACTTAAGCTCTGATTTCGTCTGGATCCTGCATTGGCCATATTTCCTTTGATTTTTTGCAAGTGGCCATATTTCCCTTTGTGAGTGGCCATCCCAAATGGCTACAGGGGCGAATGGAAATTGGTACTGTTGTAAACTAAATTGTGAAGATGGGAGCAAGAAGCGTAACAGAAGAGAACAGGGACAATGTTTGAGGAACCAGAATGCACAGTCTTCCACATGTATTTCATAAAGCATCTGGCACAGCTAGAATCCCAAATAAGCTCCCACTGCAACCTTTTCAATTGGAGTGAGGCGAGAATTTCAGCCAGGTGGAATGGGAGTAGGTTGAGCCAAAGTACAAAGCAAAGAGCCTGCAGTTTATTCATTTTGAGAGATTTGGCGAAGGACCATAAGACCTACTGTGAAAATATGATTGGGACCCTGAAAGATTAAGTGGAAAGGCAGCTGGATAAGAGGGATTAAAATAAAACAGGGATAAGCAGAAATGGTCACATGGGAGCAGACTGAACAGTAATTGGACTGCTTGGGAATATTTTTCTTTCTATACCTTGGGGAGGAGGTGGAAACAGACTATTGGAGTTGAGGTAGTGTTGGGTCAGGAGAGGTTCAGAGGTGAGAGGATTAGCAATGGTCCCATTTTGTGATTTTCTTTGCAAGAAATGATGAGAACCATGGACCAAGTTGTAGTCTCTTCCTCTTTCAAAAGAAAAACATTCTTCTGCTCTCATGTGCCTCGTCACGTTCAAATATATCAGTCAGTTCACAGAGAAAAAAAAAGAATGACTCTTCCAAGCTGGAGTTCGTAGTGGCATTCTTGTTGAAGCAACAAGCAAAGTGACGACTGGAGCACAATGAGGATTAGGTAACGGGCTTGAAGCAATCAAAACACGCGGAGAACAAAAGTAGAATTGCTACTTCCATATGCAGAACCTTTTTTCTGAATGTGGAATGTAACCACTCTGGAGAGATGTACAGATTTCAACAACTTGTGGGGATTGACAGCCCTGAGGACTCTGGAAATGCCAGCTCTGGATTGAAAATCCATCTGTTTCCCTGTTGAATCCCTACTGCGTTGAGAAAACAGATACCGTGATCTACCATCCTGTGCGAAGCAGCTGTCACCTGGCTTATACAGTTAGATATGGTGGACCAACCGATGCCTGCATTGACACCTATAGGGGTTTGAAATGGTTCCGATGCATAGATGATGGAAGCAGCTGTCACATTAGATTAAATTTGAAAAGCTTTGCTTACTGCTGAATCTGTTTCCACATCAGCCCTGAAGGACTGTCGGAGGTTATGAAAATTGTTTACTTTGACAATTGAAATCTCTAGACACTGTCTGCCAAGCCAAGAACCTGCAGTTGGTACTGCTATCCTTTTGTAGGAGGTTGCATTTTCCACCCTCGGATCTATCTTGACATCCCCAGGGTTTTGTTGCTGAATGCTACAGCATGACTGACTACAATTGTGCACCCTTAACATTGACTTTATTCATATAAAGTTAGCTTGGAGAACACAAAGGAAAACTGCACAAGACCCCTGACTGAATGCATTCTTGGAATTTAGATGCAAGTTTGTGTGTATGGAAAGGTAGATATTTTATCTGCATGTCACAGCCTGATTTTAGCGTTTCTTTGATTTAACAGGAAGACGCAATACATTTGTTTCTGCTCCCTCATGGGAATCCAGTCCTTTCCCACCAATTCCATTCCCTTCCTGACCGCTCAGTATGGTTAAGCAAAATTTTTGACTGTCCTCAACTCAACCCACTGTTCAGTTTCAAATATCTTGTGCATCAGCAAAACCACTTCCTTCCATCTCTTCGACATCACCACCTCCTCCACCTTCCCTTTCCCCCGTTGCTATCAAGCAGTCCTTCGTAATGCTTTTCTCACCACAAGCCTTTATTTCCTGAACACCCCGTTCAATAGTTTCCCAAATTCCCCAGTATTCCCTCCCGCTCATCTGTCAGCTTAATCCTTGCTAACCTACATTGGACCATTGAATCCTTTGCTGTAATGAATTTTAAATTTTTATCTACAAATACCTCCATGGCTTTTGGTTATTCTCTCACCCTCTCTAATGCTGTTAACTTCTCCAGCCTTGCATCCTCTCTTAGGCCCCAGTTCTCTGACTCTAGTGTTCTGATGCATCATCTCTCCCAATGTTCAATCATTATTGCCAGAACTTTGAGCCCTTCTGTGTATCTTCTATTCCACCCCCCCCACCCTCCCCCCCCCCCCCCCCCCACCCACGCAAGAGCATCCTGACAACTCCTCTCTTTAACAAAGTCTTAATTACCACAAAAACTAGGTCCTTCAGCCCATTCTGTAACGCGCCTTGGGATATATTCTTCTCTCAAATGTTGATGCTTTTTTCAGTGATTCATAACCAAACAAATACTGTGGCTGCAAGAACAGATCATAGGCTAGGAATCCTGTGACGAGTAACTTACCTCCTGACCCTCGAAAGCCTGTCCACCACCTACAAGGCACAAGTCAGTAGTGTGATGGAATACTCTCCAATTACCTGGATGAATGCAGCTCCAACAACATTCAAGAAGCCCATTGCCATCCAGGACAAAACAGCCCACTTGATTGGTACCCGTTCCACATGCCTTCACTCCCTCCACCACCGACACATAGTAGCAGTAGTCTGTACCATTGACAAGATGCACTACAAGACTCCCCAGGCAGCACTTTCCAAATCCATGACCACTACCATCTCAAAGGAGAAGGGCAGCAGATAGATGGGAATACCACCACCTGGAAGTTCCCCTCCAAGACATTCACCTTCCTGACTTGGAAATTTTTTTTTAAAAGTAAATTTAGAGTCCAATTATTTTTTTCCAATTAAGGGGTAATTTAGCATAGCTAATCCACCTACCCTGCATATCTTTGGGTTGTGGTGGTGAAACCTACGCAAGCATGGGGAGAATGTGCAAACTCCACATGGACCCATGCCCGAAAGTAGCGGTCTTTGGGGTTTCGGATCTGCCAGATCTATTCCTGGGGAGGCGGGCGGACGCCCTTGCCTTTGCTTCCCTGACCGCCCACCGTAGAATCCTGTTCGGCTGGCGGTCAGCAGCACCCCCCAAAGCTGCAGACTGGCTGTCCGACCTCTCGGAATCTCTCCAAATGGAGAAAATCAAATTCGGATTTTTCAGATGACGGTTTCCACAGAACGTGGTAGCCATTCACGCAATTGTTCCGGGACCTGTTTGTGGCCAACGAACAAGCGGAAGAATAGCCAGGTAGCCAAGAATCAGGGGAAAGTACCCAAAGCATGAGAGGGAGAGATAGACTGGGAGAGGGGGGGGGGGGTCAGCTAAACCTAAGAGGAAAGAAAGGTGAACCACAGGAGGGGGGGAGGAAAGAGACAGGGAACAAGAGAGGAGAACCAGGGAGGTGGGAGGGAGGCAGGGAAATGAGTGCCGAAGGAAGGCACGGGATACAATGACGAACATGGCATCTCCAGGAGTAGGGAACGAGGAGAATAAAGACGAAAGACGGGAGGAAAGGCAGAAGCGGAGGTGAGCGCGATATGGCAGCAAGATCCGTCCAGGAGAAGCAAGCGACAACACCAACACCAAACCCATTCGAGTATTGCCCACTGTAATTGTTTCTCCGGCACCCAAATGAATATTTACCTCTCCAGTCCCCACCCCCTCCCTAACAGTCGCCCACTTATGTGTTGTAAATAATTTTGCCAGGTGTACAGAGTTGCTGCTGTTGAGCTGGTGCACCATACCCTACCAGTTATTCTATTTTATTTTTTTATTGTATTTTTTTTTATTATTCACTATTTTATTTTTTTTGTATGTTGTGGTGTACCCTTCTCTTCTATATATGTGTATGTGTGATGTTTCTTATCCTGTGTACATAACAGTAAATATACTTTGTTCAAAAACCCAATAAAAAACATTTATTAAAAAAAACTCCACATGGACTGTGACACAGGGCCGGGATCAAACCTGGGTCCTCAGCGCCATAGGCAGCAGTGCTAACCACTGCGCCACCATACCACCCCATGACTTGGAAATATATTACCATTCCTTCACTGGGTCAAAATCCTGGAATTCATTCCCTAACAACACTGTGGGTGCAGCTACACCACATGGATTGCTGCGGTTCAAGAAGGCATCTCCCCACCACCTTCCCAAGGGCAATTAGCGATGGGCAACAAATGCTGGCCGAGCCAGCTAGAGCTCACATCTTGCAAAAAATTAAATTGAAAAAAGCAATAAACTGGACCTTATTTGGTCATGTTTTCAAGATGGGTAACATGTAGTTTTTATTTCCAATCAAAAGACCTTCCTGAGTGCCCATTGATTCCTTCGTAATGATGAACGATGCTTTAACAGATCTTATCCCTTCCTTCTTTCCTTTATTCTTTGAGGTGAAACCTGTCTGTCACTAAGAATTTATTGGTTTTGACCCTGCCGAGCACTTGCAATACACATTTAAGTCTAAACTGTTAAATGTACTCAGACTGTTGCTATTTATTGCATGTTTTTCTTGGTGAATTCTTGGAGGAAGTCATGATTTATTATATGAAATATCATGTGCTCAGCCCTGTTTTCGGCACTGTTTGTATCTTTTAGGGATTCTTGCCTTGCTGGCTGCATCATGACTATTATTACAGTCCTGATTAACTTTCCTGTTTTGCGTCTGCAACACTGCTTTTCAGCCAGCTTCCCCCTTTTCCCCATTGATCACTCTTCATATATAGCTGTACATACCTGTAGTAATCCAGGAGACACGAAGAAGGCGGAAACGGGTTTATTTTAACTCAAACGATAAAGCCGCTGCCACGATGTACAACACAAATGTCCCAGCCCGGGACTATCTGTACTGCTGATCTGGGAGCAGCATTTAAAGAGCCCACTAACAAGTTGGGTGGGCCTCCGCCACAGCTACCACGGGAATTTGTACTCAATGAGCCGCACAGGGAGCCCCCCCCCCCCCCCCCCCCCCACCCATCGTGGTTCTTGTGGGGGTTATCACATTACCCCTACACCTTTTAACCCTGTTACCAAATTAGAGACCATTCTTCCTCACTTCATTTCTAATTAATTTGTTAATACATTTCCAGTGAAGGCGGCACGGTGGCGCAGTGGTTAGCACTGCTGCCTCACGGCGCCACGGTCCCAGGTTCGATCCTGGCTCTGGGTCACTGTCCATGTGGAGTTTGCACATTCTCCCCGTGTTTGCGTGGGTTTTGCCCCCACAACCCAAATATGTGCAGGGTAGGTGGATTGGCCATGCTAAATTGCCCCTTAATTTGAAAAAAAGAATTGGGTACTCTAACTTATATTTTCACTGTATGCTTTCTAATGCTGGGTAATTATCACCCGGCATCTTGCTGCCTCTATAAGTATTTCATTTGCACTTTTTACAGAAGTATTGTTGAACAAGCCACCCTTTCCGATTTTTGTAAGATCTGCTTATTTGAGTCATGAACCTCAACTGTTCTTTTTTTTTCAATAAATATTTTATGGTATTTCTTTGGCATTGTAACAGCAACAAAATCAGCAATGTAGATAACAAGGAAAATATTAACATAGTGCAAATACCACCTCCCTCTCCCACAGGTCCCACCATTACTTACCCCCCTAATCTACGCTAGCCTAAACCCCCCCCCCCCCCCCCCCCCCCCCCACTCCCCATTCCCCCACCCTTCTGCTGACGATTAATTCTCTGCGAAGAAGTCGACGAATGGTTGCCACCTCCGGGCGAACCCTAACAGAGAACCCTCTCGTGGCGAACTTCATTTTCTCCAGGCAGAGGAAGCCAGCCATGTCCGATAGCCAGATCTCTGATTTCGGGGGCTTCGAGTCCCCCCCATCCTAGTAATATCTGCCTCCGGGCTACCAGGGAAGCAAAGGCCAGAACATCTGCCTCTTTCTCCTCCACCCCGAAAATCGCCACCTCTGGACTCATTGTCACCCTCGTATTTAATACCTTGGACATGGCGTCGGCAAACCCCTGCCAAAATCCCCTCAGTTTTGGGCATGCCCAGAACATGTGGACATGGTTCGCTGGCCCCCCTGCACACTTTGCACACCTGTCCTCCACTCCAAAGAATCTGCTCATCCGGGCCACTGTCATGTGAGCCCGGTGAACAACGTTAAATTGGATTAGGCTGAGCCTGGCGCATGTTGCGGTCGCATTTACCCTACCCAACATGTCCGCCCAGAGGCCCTCCTCTATCTCTCCCCCTAGCTCCTCCTCCCACTTTTGCTTCAGCTCCTCGGCCTGCGTCTCCTCCAAACCCATAAGCTCTTTATATATGTCTGAGATGCTCCCTTCTCCTATCCACCCTCTAGAACCTACCCTATCCTGAATCCCCTTAACGGCAGGAGTGGGAAGGTTGGTACCTGCCTCCGCAGAAAGTCCCACATCTGTAGATATATAAATTCATTTCCCCCCGCCAATGCAAACTTCTCCTCCAGCGCCCTCATATTCGGGAAGCTTCCTTCTATAAACAAGTCCCCCATTCTCTCAATCCCCGCTCTTCGCCAAATTCGGAACCCCCATCCATCCTCACCGGGACAAACCAGCGACTATTGAACCTCAACTGTTATTAATTGTAGATCACATTGAACGTGATCATTCCTAAGCTGCGATTTTCACCATACCGGTCCTTCATCCATTCCCGGTGTGTTATCTGAGGTAGCTTGCCACCGTTAAAACCGGATATCCACTGCTGCTTACAGCTATTCTGGCCATGGGTCATGTAACAGTCATTTATTAAATTGGCCGATTTTGACTCTGAACCATTTGACCGTTCCGATTTGCATTTGGTTTATTTTTTTTTAATCGCCTCAAAATCACCTTCCTATTTCCACATGCCTTTCTTATCTCCAAGAGTAAACTGTCTTTGTTATTCCAACCGTGCGACTTTTAGCATGCCAATTATTGGTTTAAACGTTTTCCACGTTAATGGTGTCCAACCGAAGTACCTTATTTTGTGACTTTCCGTTTGGCATGTGATAATCTCCCCAAACCACCGCTTTCCCTGAATACTCTGTACCCTTGTATATCGCATAAAGTCATATTTCTGCTACTCCTTCTACACTGTGGTTCCTTACCGCCAACAGCCTTCAGCTCAAGCATTTTGTTCTTAATGCTTTCATGTATAATCAGTTTTCTCCTTGAGATTTGCTTTATCTTTTGGTCCCCGGTGCTTGTCGGTTACTGGTGTCTGGTTATTCTTCATGTAATTCCTAGTCAAGTCCCGCCAATTGCCGCGTATATTGAAAAATGTGCATAACGTGCACCAAAATGAAACAGACTCCACATTGAAAACTAAGGGCTTTGTTGAAATGTTAGGCTTTGATAGAGAAAATAAAGAGGAATAATTCGCCCTGGCAGGAATGTTGATAGCCAGAGGGCACTTAAGAGTCAGAAGAGAAATGCAAAAGCACTTTTTTACATCTGGAAGCCACTGCCTGAAAGGGTAGTGGGAGCAGATTTTTTAGTAGTGGCTTCGAAAAGAGTTTTTGATAAATACTTGAAGGAGGAAGAATTGCAAGCCTGTAGGGAATGTGCAGAGGATTGGGATTAAATGAATAACTCTTTTGTAAGAGCTGGCACAAATACAGTGGACCGAATGGCCACCTCCTGTGATGTATGATTCTATGATTGAAGCTGTTAGACGTTTGAACAGGATACTTGCATTTGCAATACTTCAATAATCTGGCAATGTTACGAGCTCTCTTGGATGGACAGCCTGGTCACACTTGTGATGTTGGTTTCTAAATTCAGAAGCTCACGAGTTCAAATCTCCCTTGGCATTTGTACTCATCTAACCTCGCTGAGTAAGAATTTCCAGACATATCCTGTTTTGTGTTCTCTCACTGTGCCGCAGCAGAGTGCCACATAGACTGAATATCGGTGCTTCATATAATGCAAGTTGTGCTTTGACTTCTGATGAGTCAATAACTAAATGCAGCAGTTGTCTTAAACTGCTTCGTGCTTCATCCCCTTATCAGCCATTTCATCGTCAACACCAGACCTCTCTGCAGGTTGCCATTAGAAACTGTTGATCAGAATTCCATTTGTAACTCTAGTGTACATATCGGGCAGCTTATCCACAGAGCTCAGATGCGAGGAGACCTGATCAGCGAGCAGCACCTGTGTCTCATGGCAATTGCTGTCCTTGATCATGCAGCTTCAAAGAAAACCATGATTTCTCAAAACCCTCAATCATCCCCAAGGATGGTCTGAATGACAATACTCAGTGGAAAGGTGAGCAGCCAATGGATTGGGCCTTTCTACCTCATTTGATATTCCTAACTTCAAGTGGCCTTTGTGTTCTAAATCCCGCACTTATTTGATGTTTGCATCTCTCAAGGATACCTTTTCCTCTTGGATTTCTATGAATGGCGTTCCAAAAATTAAAACTTGTATATGCCAAATGGAAGAAAAAGTGAGGAGGGTGGGGGATCTTGATGGACACTGCTTATACTATCGTGTATTTGGCAAATCCAACCAATTGTAGCTCACTCTGCCCTACACCCCTCTGCTCTCCCATTTTATTAGATCATGGCTGATGTGTGCCTCAATTCCATTTACCCTCCCAACTCTTTGATCTCGAGCTGGATTCTCCAATCCCCAACTCCGAAATCACACTGGACAACGGGGCGGAGAGCCCCGATGACGCCAAAATCAGGGGAGGCGCCGCTTTAGTGTTGCGCCGCACCCTGTAAAGCGGAGTACTCAGAGTATGCCACATGCAGAATCCACGGCCTACGTACGTTGGCTCAGGCCGGCCCCGCAATGCTCAGTCCCCGACCGGCCGAGTTCCTGATGGCGTGGGTCGCGTGTGTCTCACCCGTCGGGAACTCAGCGTGGCGGCTGCGGACTCAGTCCAGCGCCGCCACAATCGGGGAGGGCCAAATCCGGGACATATTCAGGGCTGGGGGTACAGTGGTGGGGCGGTCCGAGGTGCACGAGCTGGCCGAAGGGGCGGTCTGTTTTGCAGGCCGGGTCTGCAAGCGACCGCCACTATGTTGCATATGCTTGGCCATGGACCCGGCAACTCTCCATGCCGTATTGGCAGCTAGAGCTGGGAGCTCTTCGCTGCCGCCCTGCGAGCCCCCAGCAAAACAGGGAATTGGTGGCTGTTTTTGCACCAGTTTTCCTGGCGTAAAACACTGGCATGGGGACAGTGTCTCCAAATCGGAGAAACCAGCCCCTTATGTCCATTAATGCTGTTACATAACAAAAATATGTCCATCTCTGAAATTGGTCCCATGCAGAGAATAAACGGCATCCTGATCTCTCACCCCCCCCCCCCCCCACGTGACTCTGGGCTGGCACCAGGGTGGCATTGCCAGGGTGCCAAGCTGGAAGTGGCAGTGTGCCCAAGTTGCACCAGCAGTACAATGGTGCCAGCTTGCCCAGAGGCCGACCACCCGGGACCTCTGATCGCCTCGGAGACCTTTCCAAGTGCCACTCGCAGGTGCCCATTTGTGGGGACCAGTGTGAAACGGCCTCGGTTGGGGTCTCCTCAGAAAGGTCGATAGATGCCAGGTGCGCATTTGATCTCATTAGATCTCACAGGGCAGTACGACCATCAGGAATCCCGAGAGAGGCATCTCCCGGCATGTACCAGCTGCGTCCCGACCCGATTCTGACGGACTGTGGCCGATAGATTGCACCCGTAGTGTGTCTCTCTCCACGGATGCTGCTAGACCTGCTGAATTTTGAGTCATGGGAATATAGGGCAATTAGTTCTAGAATCAGGGTGAGGAAGGGGTGGGCCAGTTTAGCTCAGTTGGCTGGACAGCTGGTTTGTAATGGCTAACTTAAGTGAGTTTAATTCCCTTACCAGCTGACGCTATTCATGAAGACCCCGCTTTCTCAACATTGCCCCTTGCCTGAGGTGTGCTGATTCTCAGGTTAAATCACCACCGGTTAGCTCTCTCCCTCAAAGGGGAAAGCAGCCTCTGGTAATCTGGGATTCTGGCGACTTTGCTTGGAAGGAGCTGCTACAATGGACTCAATGGTTTTCACCCTCCCGGAACATTACTATGTCACAGAATATAATAAGTCAGCTACTGAGTGCAAAACTGCAGACTGACATCTTCCCTCTCATCCCTTTCTCTCTAATCTCTGCACAATTTCATTCTGTTGGTTTTATTAACATGAGGTTTACAAAGTGTGCTGTATCTCAGCCTATATTTTCAGAAAACATCATCTCACTTTTGCCAATGCTAGATGATAATAGAATATTGTTGGTTAAAGCAGCTACATGAGCTAACAAGTGGCAAGTAACATTTGCCCCACACAAGTACCAGACAATGACCAACACTAACAAGAGAAAATCTAACCATTGCTCCTTGACATTCAGTGGCATTACTATCGTTGAATCCCCCCCACCAAACTATCAATGTCCTGGGGAGTTACCATTGACCAGAAACTGAACTGGACTAGTTATATAAATACAGTGGCTCCCGGGGCAGGTCAGAGGCTGGGAATTCGCTGCGAGGAACTCATCACCTGACTCCCCAAAGCTTGTCCACCATCTATAAACTACAAGTTAAGAGTGTGATTTAATATTCTCCACTTGCCTGGATGAGTGCAGCTGCAACAGTACTCAAGAGGCTTGATGTCATTCAGGACAAAGCAGCCCACTTGATTGCTACCCCTTCCACAAACATTCACCCCTCGGGCACTAGCAGCCAACCAACAGTAACAGCAGTGTGTACCACAAGATGCACTGTAGGAACTCACCAAGACTCCTTCGGCAGCATCTTCCAAATCCATGACTGCTACCATCTATAAGGACAAGGACAGCTGATACCTGGGAACGCCACCACCTGGAAGTTCCCCTTCAAGTCTCTCACCATCCTGACTTAGAAATAAATCAACATTCCTTCACTGTCACTGTGTCAAAATTATCGGAACTCCCTCTCTAACAGCATTGCTGTGTACCTACACCTCAAGGACAGCAGCATTTTGTGAAAGCAGTTCATAGAATTTACATTTACAGTGCAGAAGGAGACCATTCGGCCCATCGAGTCTGCACCGGCTCTTGGAAAGAGCACCCTACCCAAGCCCACACCTCCACCCTATCCCATAACCCAGTAACCCCACCTAACACTAAAGGCAATTTTGGACACTTGGGGCAATTTAGCATGGCCAATCTACCTAACCTGCACATCTTTGGACTGTGGGAGGAAACCGGAGCACCCGGAGGAAACCCACGCACGCACGGGCGAACGTGCAGACTCTGCACAGACAGTGACCCAAGCCACAAATTGAACCTGGGACCCTGGAGCTGTGAAGCAATTGTGCTAGCCACTATGCTACCGTGCTTCACCACCACCCTCTGAATGGCACCTAGGGTTGGGCAATACATGATGGCCTAGACAGAGAAACTCACATCCGTAAATGATTTTTCAAAAAATGTGCAAAAGCACAATAATGTAAATGATTTGGTTACTGGGCCCGCTGTGAACATTCTTCAACAAACTCCTGTGAGAAAACGGTTCCATTCAATCTCAGCAGCTTAAAATTGTGCTGCTGGTAGGTGAGTGTTCCAGCAACTACATTGTCTTCCCTGGGATGTCTCCTTTAACAGGACTGGGGAATGGTGTGTCGTCACTTTTTAAGATGTTTTCTTGATCTGGCACATTGGCATTTCACGTGCTTCGAAGTGGTCCCCTGCAGCTATCTGAAGAATCTTTTCTGCTCCTTCGTCACAGTTCATTGGATGCTGACTTAAGTAGTTAGTTACCCATCTAAATGTTGTCTGATAGTTATCAGGTGATGTCTGAGAGTTGGGCACTCCCAGCAAGTTGGGAAGGGCACTGTCCTTGACTCATATAGCTACTTATCACAGATAACAAATGCATCTGGACTCCTTCACATTGTATGCTTGGGTGTTTGAGTGTAAATCAAGTGTTTGGCTGCCCCCTTCCTCACTATCCAACCCCCATCATCAACTCACTGAAACAAATAGTCTTTCTAAAAAATGTTGCCAACATGTTTCATCTCGCGAGTGCATGATTTTAAAAATCTTTTAGATTGGGTAAAAACAAGAGTGAGAAGCACATGACTATCAGTTGGCCAGCATACTTTTTAGTTTTCTAAATCGCTGATTTTTTTCTAACGGAATGCACTGATCTGTCCCCTCACTAAGCCGCTTTCGGCAGTTGATCTCCTAAGCTTTCAGCTTTGTGCAGTTTTATTCTTGTTTTGTGACCGGGTTCTAGTTTGAGAGACGGGGAAGGGTGTGTAGGAGAAGAAGGAGGAAAAGAAAAAAAACCAAAAAAACAGTTTTCAGTTTCTTTTATGCCTCGGGTTAACTTCACGTCTGTTGAGGAAGTTGCACCCGACTTAACTGGTTTTGTCAAGGTTTGATCCGTGTGCGCAACTTATCAATAGTAACTTGGGCAGTGGGTGAATCGACTGCAAATAATTTTTACAAGTGAAATGGATATCGACAAGGAAGGTGAACAAGACAAATTTTTATTGAAATGTTCTTCAAGAACTGGTAATTTTAGAATGGCAAAAATGGAAATTGTAACTGCCAAAAATGATCCTTTTCATTTGCTTCATCTCTTTCCACCCCCCACCCCAATACTTGAATGTTTAATGTAGATATACTTGGGAGTCATTCATTTGGTCAGTCTTTGGTTACAGTCCACCCACCCTCAAGAAGGCAAAACCAGTAAAACTTGGCAAATGATCTGTACAGGTCCAAACTGGTCTTGTATTAATTAAAATGGAAAAGCAGTTCAGACCAGGACCAGCCATTTATAAGTTTTACTGGTTTTCCCCGTCAGTTTGATTAAACACACAGTTGTGATGAAAATGTATAACTCGCTAATGCCCCTCCCCCCCACAAACAATTTGGTGTATTGGATCTGTGTGTGTGTGGTGAGAGAGGGCAGGTGCAACATTACAAAGCTGCTATGCTCTTTGTATTCCTAACCCAAGTAATTGTTGGGTTACGGGCAGTAGGCTGGATGGGAATTGCCTCGAAGAAGGCTCCTCTGGATTCTTGCTTTGTGCATCAGACAAGCTGAGCGACTGTGGCAGCTGCCAAGTAATCCCACGCTGTGGAGAGAAAAACAGACTGGTTAGCCCGCCCCCACATCTGTAAACATATGTTGTTTTCTGGGGATTTTTCCAACTTTTTTTTCCCCTCAACCACGCAGAAACTCACCCAAGCCTAGAATTGTGGTGAGCCAACTTCCTCCCGTGGCTTCTCTCTGGTCTTTCAGCAAAGTCATCTGCTGCCGGGAAAGGGGAGGTTTGTCTGCTGGCCCTTAATCACTGTGCCTAGGCTTGCAGGCATAGAGAGTAGGAGGGCTTAATCAGACAGTACACAATAACATTGGTATGTGGGAGTTCAAAAGTGTGTCTGCATCCTGGTGTGCCTGTCCTTGGTGTTTAATGTTTGGAAATGAGTTTGCACATGATCACAGCTGAATTACTGGGTTTGAGATGTTCCGGTCATATGACATGTTTGGCTTTTTTTTAAACCATCATTGTGTTTAATTTTCATTACTCTGAGGTTATTTATCTGCCAGTTAAAGGCATACACCACTGGCGACTGTACCCTCCCAGCAGTGGCGTAGTGGTAGTGTCACAAGTGATCCAGAGACCCAAGCTAATGTTCAGAGGACACTGGTTCAAATCCCACCACCACAGCTGATGTAATTTAAATTTAAGTCATTAATAATTACAAATATTACAATTCTCAGTCATCGAAACCACAAAACCTTCGTCGCTTGTCATGAAAACCCATCCAGTTTACTAAAGCCCTTCAGGGAACTGAAATATACTGCCCTTACCTAGTTGAGCCGAGATATGACTCCAAATCCAAGGCAATTAAGTTGGCTAGTAACTGCCCTCTGAAATGGCCTACCTAGCAAGCCACTCGGCTCAAGGGCACTTGGGGATGGACAGCAAATGCATCCCATTAAACAATAAATCATTTATCTCCTTGCAGTATCCTGGGTCCTCCTTCCCCTGCCCCCCCCCCCCCCCTCCCATGCGCATATACACACCCACAAGTCCAGATCCCCTTTTCCAAGATTTTCCCACCCCTCTTTTCCCTCTGTGTGAAATGCAGTTGCTCTGACCCCAGAAAGAATGGAGATAGTGTGTTCTCCCAGTTTCTTGAGTTACAGGTTGGTATCTGATTAGTGTTGCACTGTGCTGGGCTCCCAACACTACCATATATATAATTTTTTTAAATTTAGAGTATCCAATTATTTTTTTCCAATTAAAGGGCAATTTAGCATAGCCAATCCACCTAACCTGCACATCTTTGGGTTATGGGGGATGAGACCCACATAGTCACTGGGAGAATGTGCAAACTCCACGTAGGCAGTGGCCCGTGGTCGGGATCGAACCCGGGTCCTCAGTGCTGAAGGCAGCAGTGCTAACCACTGCACCACCATGCCATCCCTAACGCTACCATATATAACGGCAGTCAACTTGATTTAGTTAGTGTCTTCACTCATTACACAAACCAGCTAATCTGAAAACAACTAAATCACAAGTGAATGACACTTCACCACATGAATACAGAACTCATGATGACGGCTAACTGTGACGAGGGCCCTTCAGTGGAACTTTCACTTAATCCTATTTACTGATACATGTCCCAATACCTTGTGCATCCCCCCAGGGCAAAACTATCAATGCATTGTCTGTAAATTTAGTTACGTTTGCACTTCTGAATTGCGAATAAAGCTGTCTTCATTGCTCAAGGGCAAAATGCTGCATAGGTTGGAAATCTGAAATTAAATGAGAACATGTTGGAAACACCCAACAGGTAAGGCAACATCTGTGGAGACGGAGTCACTATTAATGTTTCAGGTCAGTCATCTTTCATCAGAGGGCAGCACGGCACCAAGGTCCCAGGTTCGATCCCGGCTCTGGGTCACTGTCCGTGTGGAGTTTGCACATTCTCCCCGTGTTTTTCTCCGGGTGCTCCGGTTTCCTCCCACAGTCCAAAGATGTGCGGGTTAGGTGGATTGGCCATGCTAAATTGCCCATAGTGTCCTAAAAGTAAGGTTAAGGGGTGGGGGGGATACGTGGGTTTGAGTAGGGTGATCATTGCTCGGCACAACATCGAGGGCCGAAGGGCCTGTTCTGTGCTGTACTGTTCTATGTTCTATGTTTGTGGATTTCGGCCCCAGAACCCAAAAATGTGCAAGGTAGGTGGATTGAACATGCTAAATTGCCCCTGAACTGGGAAAAATGAATTGGGTACGCTAAATTAAAAAATACAAATTATCTTTCATCAGAACGGGAAGATGTTAGAAATTAGCTGATTTTAATCACTTGCAAAGTCAGGGATATGGGGGAGAAGGAAAAACAAACGGAAAAGATCAGAGATCGGGTAGAGTGATTAAATGAGAAAAGTGATGATGGGGCAAATGATGGTGACAATGAGACAAGTATAGAAATCAAAGAAGGTTCCCGAGGCGATGTGAACCGTTAAAGCATATCCGTGAGAAAATGAAAGCAGTGGTTAAGACCTAAAGTTGTTAAACTCAATTCTGCAGCCTTTCCAACCTCTCAAACGTCTCCAATTGCGATGACCTGAAACATTTAACTAGCTTTCTCTTTCCACAGATGCTGCCTGATCTGCTGTGTGTCTCCAGCATTTTCTGTTTTTATTTTGTTTTACAAGATCTTCTCTTCTGACCTTTTGAAGCCACCCTGGTTTGTACAGTGTAGCTACTCACTCCCTTAATCATGGGAAGGACAGTTTTCATTTTTCATAGTTGATTGAAAATCCTGATCATTTCCTATCGAGCTCACTGAGTCTCTCTGATGCTATACTCTGTCCACAGTAATATGAAGATTGCAATGTGAGCTTTCGTGTTCTATTCTTGTATTGATGCTGAATGCTGGATTAGCAAACTACCTATTTTTAAACAAACAAAAGTTGTGGGCAATTTTATGTCCCCTGTTGAAAGTTCAGGAGTTGAGTATGTGCATTAGCACCCTAACCATGCACATACATGGTTCTCCTTAACTTTCAACAGGGGACATAAAATTGCCCGCAACTTTTGTTCGTTTAAAAATAGGTAGTTTGCTAATACTTCTCCAGATGCTAGTAGTGGTGTAGCTGGAGACTGATGGAGGTTGGGTGCCGAGACTATTCCACATTGCCAAGTGGGAGAGCATAACTAAATCAATCATTTCACATAATTATGTGAGACAACCCATATTGATTTAATTAAATCATATTGATCATAACCGTTGCCGCCTAAATCCATTGCATGAAAAACACTGGTTTTGAGTCACATTCTGTTGTGTGAACTTCTTTTCTTTCCTGCCCCTTCTGCCCCGGATTGTTTAACAATGCTGTTGAACAATCAATTGTACTGTACGAGAAACTATTTGCATAGCTTCCTTTTGACACGTGAAATGTTTCTGCATAATGGGGCGTTGTGAGTAGGAGAGGTCACTGGTGGCCCTATGCTTGAATGGTTTACTAAAGCATTTGTTTTGTATGGTAATATTGGGAGCAGCGAAATATGTGTTTTTTGCATGGGAATCAGTTTTGATTTGTTTGCACGTTTTCAATTACGATCAAAATGCTTTGCCAAGCATCTAACCCTGAATGTCCCAGAGCTGTGGGTTGTTTCAGTTTGTTATCTTATTTATGGTGTTTGCATTTTTGAAAGGTGGGTGTGATTAGGCTATTGCTCTCCCTATACTCTGCCTATTTCACAATGGTGTGACGCAACTACGTTGGTTGTAGTTTTCAGCCTGGTCACAGAAATTTTGACTCAGATTTTTATTAAGGAATAGCATTCATTCCTTCTCACTATAGCCTTTGTCTTGCTTTTTCTCGGGTCTTCCTCAAGCCTCCCTCAATCCACATCTCGATGTAATCCTCCCATCCAATTTTTCTTCTTCCTGTTCTCTCTTTACCCTCAATTTCTCCTTCAATTGTTGCCAGGACGAGGCTGTCGGGTCTTTGTTTCCAATGTTTATACCTGGCTGTCGTTCCACCCTCTAACTGTACTGAGCAACCATTTTGATTCCTGAGTTCCTGCTCCTGATCTAACCCACTTATTTGTCTTTCTGTCCATTCAGCTGGTTCTCAGCATCCTCCTCACTATCTATGTTTCGTCCACCACTCGCATCCATGGAGTGGAACACTCCACATGAGTGACTGTACTCGACATTTTTGAGCTTCGGGCTGATACTTTTGGGCCTTTCTTAAATCACTGGTCACGATCTTGTCAAAGCTAATCTAATCTGAATTTCATTTTTAATGTTTATCATCGAGCAAGGGCAGCACAGTGGCGCAGTGGTAGCACTGCAGTCTCACGGCGCTGAGGTCCCAGGTTTGATCCCGGCTCTGGGTCACTTTCCGTGTGGAGTTTGCACATTCTCTTCGTGTTTGCGCGGGTTTTGCCCCCACAACTCAAAGATGTGCAAGGTGGGTGGATTGAACATGCTAAATTGCCCCTTAATTGGAAAAAATGAATTGGGTACTCTAAATTTTTAAAAAAATGTTTATCATCGTGCCAAGGTATTTGAATTTGTTTGTTGTCTCTGTAACTTGGTGTTTTTTTTAAATTTAGGCTACCCAATTATTTTATTTTAAATTAAGGGGAATTTAACGTGGCCAATCCATCTAGCCTGCACATCTTTTTGGGTTGTTGGGCTGAGACCCAGGCAAACACGGGGAGAATATCATAGATTATCATAGAATCCCTACAGTGCAGAAGGAGGCCATTCAGCCCATCAAATCTACATTGACCCTCTGAATGACCACCCGAGGACCACTCCCCCACCCTATCCCTATAATCCCACCGAACCTTTGGACACTAAGGGACAAATTAGCACAGCCAATCCACCTAGCCCGCACATCTTTGGACTGTGGGAGGAAACCGGAGCATCTGGAGGAAACCCACGCAGATACAGGGAGAATGTGCAAACTCCATACAGACGGTGACCTGGGGCCGGGATCGAACCCAAGTCCTCAGCACTGTGACGCAGCAGTGCTAACCACTCCATCACTATGCTGCCCGAACTTTTAATCCTGAATTTTTCACTGCAGTTTAGAGCTATAATTATGGTCTTTTGCTTGCTAATGTTCAGTCCAAAAGAACCTGTCTTTTGACTAGGCCTGCAATAGTTTTTGGCTTGGAGTGTTGTTCCGTCTGCATACTTGAGATTCCATTTGTTACAGCCTCCAATGATGCAGCCACATCTCTCTGGTAACTCTTCCTGCATCATCCTCATTGTCTCCTCTCCCAAAGCATTCAACAACAGCAGGGGTGACAGAAGACACCTCTGCCTGACACCCTCCTCAAAATGGAATTCATATGTTTGCCTATAACCAATCAGATGATTTGTGAAGCATTTCTGTATAGCTGTTGTATTAGCCTCACAAAATGTTTGCGTCAATCAAAGTCTACAAGTGTCTTCCGTAGAGCACCATACTGGACAGTGTTAAAAACTTTGGCATCATCTATGAACGTGAGCCAAAGCTGGGCTTCCTGCTTATTTTCACATTTCTCCATATGATTTTGAGCTCAACATAGCATCAGTTGTACTCTTTAAGAGGTTGTACCCTTTCTAGAAATGTAGCCTTTACTCACACTCTTATCACTCTAGATGACTGATGAGACTTGGCACACAGTGTTTTGGACAGTCCTGTGTGCCTGCTAGCCTGGGAATTATGGCAATCTCAGATATAGTCCACTCTCCAAACCATTTATTTGTTGTCCATCTCTCACCAATAATCTTCTCATTGCATCAACTACTGTTACACCTGTTCTTCCCCTGGTTTCTGATCTTCTCCTTCTACCTTCCACTCTCTATATTCTTTAATTTTTAAAAAAATTCAGAGTACCCAATTCTTTTTTTTTTACAATTAAGGATTGGCAATTTAACATGGCTAAGCCACCTAACCTGCACACCTTTGGGTTGTGGGGGTGAAACCCACGCAAACTTGGGATATCCTGTAATTAAGCTATAAAGGACATAAATAGGGTGAAATTTGTCTTGGTGAGTACTGATAATGCATCAAAGCAGATATCACACTACATGTGGTTTTCTTGTCCATTGCGGTTAATAGAAAAGATCAGATGGATTTCATTTGTATCTGTTTTGTGCTACTGCCCAAAGCAGATTTCACCCTTGTGATGGTCACTGCAATTGCACTTGTTCACTGAAGCTTAGCTGTCAGAATCTATGTTGTGCTCCAGTGTCCAGTACATAAGCATGGAGTTGATACCCACTCACTGCTGGTCAGAATTTGTTCCGCAGTTTCTTGAACCCACTCACTGTTATCTACACAACACGAACACAAAGTCCTTTCCTGTTTACTCCATTGAAGCAATAGAACGGGTTGGCATTGACAATGGGGAGACAAGTGGAAACTGGAGGTTAGGCCACAATCAGATCAACCATGATCTTATTGAATGGTAGATCAGGCTGGAAGGTCTGCTCCTGCGCCCTATGTAAAACAAAATATATCTGCACAACAGTATTTTTTAAAGCACAAGACAGTACAATACGTACGACATGAACCTGTCTCAGTAATTGATAAACAACTCAATGCCATTGTGTTGGAAGGTTCCCAGTCCCAGGCACCAGTTGACAGAAATGACCCGGCATGGGACCGCCCCTAGGGTTGTGAACACAGATATGTACACACCTGGCGGTACGTAATGGAGGTCTCACCAGCCAGCGCGAGACCCTCATCTCATCTTTTAGGGAAGGGCCATCAAATCCTGAACATATGAAATAGGAGCAGTGGATCCTTCGAGCTTGCTCTGCCATTCAATAAGATCATGGCTGATCTGACTATAACCTCCTGCCTATCCATGGGAACATTTCAAGCCCTTCTATCGAGAATCCACCTACCTCTGCCTTGAAGATATTCAAAGACTCTGATTCCACTGCCTTTGGAGGAAGGGAATGCCAAAGACACTCTATCCTTTGAGAAAATAATATTTTTCTCTGGGATCTCTGTCTTAAATGGGCGTTAAGGCACAGTTGATGGCAAATGCCGAGCTGCCCAAATCCCAAAGGGAAACTTGAAACAGCTGCCAAAATGATTTTTGTATAACATGAGGAGGTGTTCTGAAATCAGGAGATGATGTCTCTAACCAATTGTGATGATTGTATATTAAAGTAAACTTTTGTTAAAATAAAGAAAAAAAAGTACACTTGAACACAAGACCATAAGATATTGGAGCAGAATTAGGCTATTCGGCCCATTGATCCTGCTCCGCCATTCGATCATGGCTGATATGTTTCTCATTCCCATTCCTGCCTTCTCCCAATAACCCCTGATCCCCTTATTAATCAAGAACCTATCTATCTCTGTCTTTTTTTTTATAAATGTTTTTTATTGGGTTTTTGAACAAAGTAAATTTACCGTTATGTACACAGGATAAGAGACATATATACACATATATAGAAGAGAAGGGCACACCCAAAAGTAACAAAGAAAATAGTAAATATTTTTTAAAAATACAATAAAAAATAAAATAGAATAACTGGTAGGGTATTGTGCACCAGCTCAACAGCAGCAACTCTGTACACCTGGCAAAATTATTTATAGCACATAAGTAGGCAACTGTTAGTGGGGGGGGGGGAGGGAGGGGGTGGAGACTGGGGAGGTAAATATACATTTGGGTGCCGGAGAAGCAATTACAGTGGGCAATACTCGAATGAGTTTGGTGTTGGTGTTGTCGCTTGCTTCTCCCGGACGGATCCGCTGCTGTCTCGCGCTCACCTCCGCTTCTGCTGTTCCTCCCGTCTTTCGTCTTTATTCTCCTCGTTCCCTACTCCTGGAGATGCCATGTTCGTTATTGTATCCCGTGCCTTCCTTCCGGCTCTCATTTCCTTGCCTCAACCCACCTCCCTGGTTCTCCACTCTTGTTCCCTGTCTCTTCCCTCTGCCCCCCCTCCTCCTCCTGTGGTTCACCTTTCTTTCCTCTTAGGTTTAGCTGTCCGCGCGCCCCCCCCCCCCCGGTCTATCTCTCTCTCCCTCATGCTTTGGCGACTTTCCCCTGATTCTTGGCTACCTGGCTCTGCTTCCACTTGTTCTTTGGCCACAAACAGGTCCTGGAACAATTGCGTGAATGGCTCCCACGTTCTGTGGAAGCCGTCGTCTGACCCTTGGATGGCGAATTTGATTTTCTCCATTTGGAGAGATTCCGAGAGGTCGGACAGCCAGTCTGCAGCTTTGGGTGGTGCTGCTGACCACCAGCCGAACAGGATTCTACGGCAGGCAATCAGGGAGGCAAAGGCAAGGGCGTTAGCCCTCCTCCCCAGGAATAGATCTGGCTGGTCTGAAACCCCGAAGACCGCCACTTTCGGGCATGGCTCCACCCTTGTCCCCACTACTTTGGACATTGCCTCGAAGAAGGCTGTCCAGTACCCTGCAAGTCTGGGGAAAGACCAGAACATGTGTGCGTGGTTGGCCAGGCCTCCTTGGCACCGTTCACATCTATCCTCCACCTCCAGAAGAACCTACTCATGCGGGTTCTTGTTAAGTGGGCTCTATGTACCACTTTTGGCTGCTTTTAGCGGGACCCACGATCCGCGAGCTGGCCTGTGCCATGGGGGCACTTTATTTCTCTGCATCGGCTGCTGTGGTCCTCCGCGATGGCCGATGCAGAGACGAACCCTCCCGCGCATGCGCGGGGATGATGACAGCATGCTTTCCCGCATATGCGGCGGCCGGCAGAGGCCCTTCGGCGCCGGTTGGCGTGGTGCCAAGCTCCTATCCCGCCGGCCGGCGGGGCGCCAACTATTCCGGGGCGGGCCTAGCCCCTGAAGGTGCGGAGGATTCCGCACCTTTAGGGCGGCCCGATGCTGGAGTAGTTCACGCCACTCCGTCCCGCCGGGACCCCACGCCCCGCCAGGTACGGGAGAATCCCGCCCCATATCTTTTTATTAAAACAGTAAAGAATATACACAGGGCCAAATGGTACAAACTAATTTTGTGTTGCCCTCCCGTCAGTACCAAAGTACGGGGAGGAAGGTAGGATACAGTTCACCACAGTTGTACAAAAAACAAACGGTACAAGCACTGAGCTTTGTGCTGGAGAGACCAAATACCCTTGCTTCTGTACCAACAGAAGGGAAAGGAAGGGGGAATGGTGGGGAGAGAGAGGAAAGGAGGGTTGTGGGGAGGGAGGGAGTCGGGGTGTTGGAGAAAGGGTGCAATAGAAAACTGCCTGAACTATCTACGGAGGCAGAAAGACAAAAGAACCTTCAATTATGATGTGCCAGATTCCAGAGGGCGTGAGGGGCAGCACAGTGTCAGGCACGAGTGAACCCTTCACCCCACTACAGAGAGCCTCGTGCACACTCCGCTCCCGACACAAAGCGGCTGACCAACTTTAGACAGCTGCCCTCCGGGCCCGAATCCTACACCACAGTGAGTGCGGCGAGTGACACGGGCCCACCAACCAACCCAGGGCCTGCCTTGATTCCGTCTCCTCAGGCTCCTCCCGGGTACCCGGGCCAGCGGGAGGCGGTAGTGCAAATGCCTGCTCCGCCCCTGCTGCCTGGTCACAAGAAGGCTCCGAAAATAACTCCGGAAACAAATTTGGGATTGTGGCAGAGGTGCCCGAAGGCAGCGGTTGGGACAGAGGATCTTCCAAACCATAACCCGCTGGGAACCTAAGAAGCAGGGGGTTATCGCTGACCCCCCACCCCCCCCGAGAAATTGAACAAATCCGGGGTGCTAAATTGTACTGGGTGGAACGGGCCCGCTATGGTTTCGTCCGACCCCGAAGCACCCTGCTCGAGGGACAGCAGCAGCAGCTGCTGCTATTTCCTCACTACCCCCCCGCCTCTTCTTTCCGGGACTGGACTTGACATCTATGGAAAAGAACCTGGATTGACGCCGTTTGCGGGGGAGAGGGTCAGACGCCAGGGAGACCTCTATCTCTGGAGGTCCGTCCAGGCTGACTCCTTTTCCCACAATGCTTTTCTCCAGAATTTGAATTTGTGGCTGGGACAGAGCACGCTCTGGTTCCAGGTCACGCACCTCACTACCACCACCCACGGGCCTGTGCAGAAATTCGCCAGGCCTGGCATCCGATGGCAAAATGCCACCAGGCTGAGGGTGCTGCTGGGTGATGGTCGGGTGAGGTGTAACAGCTGCACCCGAGGCAGTAGCCAGGGGCACTGGGTCAGTCAGTGTCAGAGGGCCAGAAGGATCCAATCCTGATCACTGGTGAATCGCCCTGTTAGTCTTTCTCTCGGCCTTCGGGCCACGCGGCTGTCCTCTCACCTCCACGCCAGTCGAAGTAGAGGGGGCGGCGGTACCACCATCAGTGGCAGTGTTAAGAGTTGGAGCAATTTTTTCTAATATGCCCCACCTTCTTGCAGGTGTGGACCAGAAGATGCGGTAGGTTTTGTCCCCAAAAGGGATCTCAAAAGCCCCTTCCAGGACCTCCTCCCGGGCCAGGCAAACAAAGACCTGGCGCCAGAAGGAGAAAATATGCTTGAGGGTTGGGTCTTTGAGGCCGAGCAGGAGTGGTATCACCCCGGACCTTACCTCCCCCAGTTGGTGGAGGTGGGTGATGAGGAACTCTGAGAATAAAAGGTGGGACATTAGAGAGAATAACTGTCTCGGCTAAATTGGACGAAAGTGGCTGTTTATGTATCCTGCCGCGATTAAGCATGTTAATTGGGCCCAGTGACAGAAAAACCTATCTTAAACTGCTTTCTTTAATTAGCTAACTTCAACTCCTCTTGCAGGGGAGTCCTGAAAACATTGCTTAAAGTTGGGAAATTTGGAAATTAGTTTGCAAATTTTAGTTAGATGCTAAATGCAAACAAAACTTAGATTTTTCCAATGAGATTAACACACCCATGCTCACCCAAACTGCCAGCGTTCACTCAGCAATTAAATGCCACTCAAGTGGTTAATGGCGAGGCTTCCCTGGCAAAGTGAAGCCTTGCCAGCAGAAATTCCACCTGTTGAGTGCTGCCAGCCAAATGTGAGTCGACAACTCTATTGCATGGCGGTGCCACTGAGGTGGTGGTGCTGCTGGTACCGCACCCATCAGAAGCCCAGTATCGTTTCTGGGTCCCAAGATACAGGTAAGTGATGGCAGGAGGTGGGGGTCACAGAGGTAGAGAGAAAGAGACAGGTCAGCAGCAAGGGCAGAAGGGTGGCGTTCCGTGGACCTCCCGATGCTGGATCAGGCACGGAGGGTTAACTTTGAACCAGGGACCATGAGCCCACAAGCAACTCCGCATGGTAGCACAGTGGTTAGCACTGTTGTTTCACAGTGCCAAGCTCCCGGGTTCGATTCCCACTTGCACCACTGTCAGTGTGGTGCCTGTGTTCTCCCCACATCTAGGTGGGTCTCCTCACAAGTCCCAAAAGGGCAGCACGGTAGCATTGTGGATAGCACAATTGCTTCACAGCTCCAGGGTCCCAGGTTCGATTCCAGCTTGGGTCACTGTCTGTGCAGAGCCTGCACATCCTCCCCGTGTGTGTGTGGGTTTCCTCCGGGTGCTCCAGTTTCCTCCCACAGTCCAAAGAAGTGCAGGTTAGGTGGATTGACCATGATAAATTGCCCTTGGTGTCCAAAATTGCCCTTATTGTTGGGTGGGTTACTGGGTTATGGGGATAGGGTGGAGGTGTTGACCTTGGGTAGGGTGCTCTTTCCAAGAGCAGGTGCAAAATCGATGGGCCGAATGGCTTCCTTCTGCACTGTAAATTCTATTCTATGAAAGACGTGCTTGTTTGGTGATTTGGACATTCTGGATTTTCCCTCTGTGTACCCGAATGTTGCGACTAGGGGCGTTTCACAGTAACTTCATTGCAGTGTTAATGTAAGCCTACTTGTGACAATAATAAAGATTATTATTGTCATGCTCCCTGCCTGGTGAGCAACCCACCTGCCATTGGATTAATATCAGTGGCGGTGAGGGTGAGGTCCATAAGCAGGTGTTAATTGAACTCTTAAGGATCTCAGTTGGTGTTGGCATGAGAGCTCATCCAAGAACCTTGCTGCCATGGTTTGGAGGCAGGAAGATGGTGAGGTCCTGGCCTACCACTCTGATTAAAAGGCCCCGCTGCCATGGGGAGGGCACTAATTCTGCTCATGGTTAATACTGTTTTTGAAAATAGGGGCATTTGTGTCCAACAAATTGGTGACAGTGTAGGATAGTAGTTGGATGTTATTTGACTGAAGCCAAGCAAGACCACTCAGTGACTTGGAGAACTGTAGTACGGTGGTTATTTTGTATTATTCATCCATACAAGTTACATTCATTGAACTAACTCTGCCCAATTATAAGTATAACTTCTTATGTTCAGAAGCATTTTCTTAGTTGACCCTTGAAAAGTGTGACAAACAACATCGGGGAGTAGGTGCAGAAAACTTTGGGCATGACTCTCCGGCCTCGTTGCGCTCTCGCTCAAGTGGATCCCAACCCCGCTCTGGGGGCAAACCTTGCTCCTGCCCGTCTGCTCATCCATAACCAATCATCCATAACCCTCACCAACTGCTGAGGACTCTGGCTATGTGACTGAAGGCTATCGCTATTGGGGAATTGAAATCGTGGTTAAGTGAGTACTTGACACATGCCAAGTGGAGTCCCGTGTGTGGGCGGGCCATGTAGCATGTGGGACATTGCCTAGCATCCCAATCACACCTTGATGCCTGGACACTATGCTTGAACACTGCGGGAGGCAACACCGCACATGCAACAGCCAACATCCGAACACCCAGTGTTGGGACACAGCTCCAGGGACATGTCCATGGCCAGAGGCTGGGTAAGGGCCACAGGGAGGGTGGGGAGATTAGAGGGGGAGGGGGGAGTGCCTGGAGAGATGGGCAAAGGTCTGGGGGTCAGTCCGCATTGCGGAAGAAAGTGACAAAGGCATCATAATTGTTGTGCACAAAGTTGTTTAATGTGCCGTACAATACCCCACTACCCATTGTTGCCCTCCGTGATCCTCAACGTGCCTGGCCCTCATAGCTCTACCACTAGGTCTTGGTGTTTCCACAGGATGCACAAAGAGGTGGAGGCGGCCACCTGCTTACCTCATCCCTTGGCCCTCAATGCCCCTGGTGGGCACCCTCTGGGGACTCTGGGTTTCACCTGGGGATGGAGGGGCAGCTGGTTCAAGCTCGGCTCCCCTGAATTGTCTGGTTCTTCCAGCCCTGACGGTTCCCCATGGCCTGCACCATTGTGTCGACGCCCTCAGCGAAGCTCCTCAGTGACTGGGACATGCTCTGTGGTGCCTCGGCAATGTCCACCTATGACTGGAACAAGCTGTGAAGAGCCTCAGCCAATCCCATCTGAGAGCGGGACAAGTCCCGCAGAACCACATCAAGGTCGGCCTGATGCTGGGTGACATCATCCAGCGAGTCGGACTTTCTGCCGAGACCCTCGGCCATGGCCGTCACTGACTGCAATGCCTTGGACACCTTCACTCATTATGCCGACGTTGTTCACCAGGCTCTCCACTGCGATCGCCACCCTAGCAGTGTTGATCTCGGAGCCACTCATAGCCGGCGCTATCTCCTCCGCCAGTAGCCTCTGGGACGCCTCCAACCGGCTATGGATCTGCTGGAGCCATGCTGACATCTCCCTCTGAATGTCCAGGCCGCTCACTATCATCTCCATCAGCTCCGGGTAAACTACTTACAGAGGCTCAACATCAGGCTGGGATCCAGCAGCCCTCTGACTGCTGTCTCACCTGAGGGTTCCTGTCTCCCATCTGATATACTCCAGCAGCAGTGTGGTTCTTACCAAATTGTGCCCCAGAAGCCTGACCACTAACATTTCTCACCAAGGTGGGTGTATCTGAGCTGCTGGAGGGTGGGGATGACAGCTGTGCCGCGAACACGGTGGCATCCTCGGAGCTCTCCTCCGAGGTGTTCTTCTCGGAGTCAGAAGAGGGTGCCGCCCGGGATGGCCGGCTCCATTGGCTGGAGGACCTGCAGGAGAATGAACATGTGGTCAGTGGGAGGGATGGTTCAGTCAGTAAGGCAATCACTACTCTCGTTTGTCAGGTCCCACTGGGAGGATCATGGTGGTTCCTCACCTCTGCGGCGTGCGCCACCTTCCGCGTGGGTGACCTATCTGTCGTTAGCCACACCAGTGCCCACTTCTCGAAGGAAGTGAGGATTCTTATGCCTGGCACCCCTCTATCAGTCTGGACCCTCACCCACCAATTGTGGGACAGCTTTTCCTGAGGAGAGATACAGGGCATAGTTAGCCACACACGTTCAGTGGTGAGAGAGGGGGTGTGGAGTGGTGTGGGGGGGGGGTCATAGAACAGTACAGCACAGAACAGGCCCTTCGGCCCTCAATGTTGTGCCGAGCTATGATCACCCTACTCAAACCCACATATCCACCCTATACCCATAACCCAACAACCCCCCCCTTAACCTTACATTTATTAGGACACTACGGGGAATTTAGCATGGCCAATCCACCTAACCCGCACATCTTTGGACTGTGGGAGGAAACCGGAGCACCCGGAGGAAACCCACGCACACAGGGGGAGGACGTGCAGACTCCACACAGACAGTGACCCAGCCGGGAATCGAACCTAGGACCCTGGAGCTGTGAAGCATTTATGCTAACCACCATGCTACCCTGCTGCCCACTTGGAAAGTTAGGGGGTGGATGCTCCCTTGGGGCGGGGAGGGGGTTATGGGGGCAGTGGTGTCTACTCATGTTCCCTGGTGTAGGTCATTGACCTTCCGACACTGCTGGCGAGTCCTCTTGGTCATGCTGTTGGAACTGTCGGCTGCCGCCACCTCATCCCAGGCAGCGCTGCCTGCCGTGTATCTCTCCCTCCAGGGCCCCCTGGGGTAACAGGACATCCCTCCTGCTCTCCACAGTGTCCAGGAGCCTCCCCAGGACAGCCCCCCGAATCTTGTCGCTGGTCTCCTGGGCACCATTATTGCGAGCTGGCTGGGGTTGACTGAGCAAATGCATTTAAATGCTGCTCGATCTTGTTAGCAGGGGGCTAGCGAGCAAGGTCCCGCCGCATCAGCTGGTGAGGCATTATTTGCAGTGAGAAGTCCGTGAGGCCTCGGTGAGTGGGCCAATTAACGTTAAATTGCGTTACCAGTTTCACTGGGCCGAGCGCCAGGAAGTTGCTCGCTACCATATTTGGACCTTTTTCTGGAGAATCACGCCCTTTACGTCCAGTTTGTCTGTCATAGTGCAACTATTGTTGTGTCCCCAAAGTTACATCGAACATAGGCACTGGGGAGTGAGTGTCCATCTTGATAGTAAGAGGCCGATTTTTTGTTTCACCAGTTAAAATTAACATTGATCTCTCTCGCTAAAGTCCATTGCAGGTGATCCCTGAAATTTGAAGGCAAATACAGTTAAACTGATTGGAGACTATTCAACAAATCCCAGCTGAGAGCATTCGTGTGCTCATGAGTGGTCACATTTATTGAAATTTCCTGACACAGGCCATTGACTTACTCTGGGATTGAAGCGCAGAAAGAAGCCTGTACTGCCAACAGCAAGGAGGGCCAAAGATTGTTCAGGGAGGAGAAAAGATAAAAAAAATGCCAGATGCTTGAACCTTCAGGGCGCCTTTCTTTATTCAAAGCATGTGGATGTTGCTGGCTAGGCCAGCATTTATTGCCCATTTCTAATGTCCTTGTGATGGCGGAGGTAAGCTACCGTCTTGAATCATTGCAGTCCATGTGGTGTAGGTACACCCACAGTTCCGTTAGGGAGGTAGTTCCAGGATTCTGACCCAGCGACAGTGAAGGAATGGCGATATACTTCAAAGTTAGGAGGGTGAGTGACTTGTAGGGGAACTTCCATATGGCGGTGTTCCCATCTATCTGCTGCTCTATACTTCTAGATGGGAGTGGTTGTGGGTTTGGAAGCTGTCTGAGGAGCTCTGTTGAGCTTCTGCTATGCATCTTGTAGATGGTACGCACTGTTGCCACTGTGCGTCAGTAGGGGAGAGAGTAAATGTTTGTGCAAGGGGTACCAATCAATCAGATTGCATTGGCCTGGATGGTGTCAATCCTCTTGAATGTTGTTGGAACATATTCATCCAGGCAAGTATTTCATCACATTCCTGACCTTGCAGACTGTGGATAGGCTTTGGGAGTCAGGAGATTCGCTGCAGGATTCCAAGACTGTGACCTGCTCGGATAGCCACAGTATTTATATGGCTCGCCTAGTTCAGTTTCTGGTCAATGGTAACCCCCAGAAAGTTGATAGTGGGGGGATTCAGTAGTGATGATGAGATTGAACAACATGGGGAAATGGTTCTCTCTTGTTAGAGATGGTCATTGGCTGGCATTTGTGTGGCACAAAGGTTAATTGCCCAAGCCTGAGTATTGTCCAGGTCTTGCTGCATTTACATGTGGACTGCTTCAGTGTCTGAGGCGTCGCGAATGGTGCTGAACATAGTGTGGGGAACCCCCACCCCCAATAACCCCATGCACAACATTGCTGACTTTTTAAGGTGCCAGACACACTCAGCCAAAGTTAGCCAGGAACCTTCTGCCACCCCAGTGCCTGCCTTGGCCACAACAGTATACACATTCAGCAACCCCCCCCCCCCCAGCCGTCCTCATCCCAGTGGCCAACATGAAGCTACTGTTGCTTCAGGCATCGATCTAGCCTCACCTATTGTAGGAACTATGGGTACAAGCCCAATATTTTCCCTGGCACCACAGAAAATGAAATCTACAATCTTTTCTTAAAAATATATTTTATTCGAAACATATTCATCATAATTAAACAACCTTAATAGACCATAAGACATAGGAGCAGAATTAGGCCATTGGACCCATCGAGTCTGCTCCTCCATCTCCCTGTATCTCCGTGGGTTTCCTCCAGTTTTTTCCCCACAGTCCAAAAATGTGCAGGTTAGGTAGCTTGGCCATGTTAAATTGCCCCTTAGTGTCCAAAAGGTTAGGTGGGGTTACTGGATTACGGGAATAGGGTGGAGGCATGGGATTAAATAGGGTGCTCTTTCCAGGGGCCGTGGCAGATCCGATGGGCTTAATGGCCTCCTTCCGCACTGTAGGGATTCTGAGATTCTCCCTGATTCCATTCTATCTCAGTCTTAAAGACACTCAGTGACTTGGCCTCCACAGCCTTCTGCGGCAATGAGCTCCACAGATACGCCATTCTCTGGTTGAAGAAATTCCTCCTCATCTCTGTTTTAAAGGATCATCCCTTCAGTCTGAGGCTGTGCCCTCAGGTTCTAGCTTTTCCTACAAGTGGAAACATCCTCTCCACGCTCAGTCTGTCCAGGTGTCGCAGTATTCTGTAAGTTTCAATAAGATCCCCCCTCATCCTTCCAAACTCCATCAAGTACAGACCCAGTGCCCTCAACCATTCCTCATATGACAAGCTCTTCATTCTGGGGATCATTCTTGTGAACCTCCTCTGGATCCTTTCTAAGGCCAGCACATTCTTCCTTAGATACGGGGCCCAAAACTTCACAATATTCCAAATGCAGCCTGAGCAGTACATGCCTGCCCTTGCATTCTAGCTCTCTCCACATGTTGCATTTGCCTTCCCAATGCCAACTGAACCTGCATGTTAACAGAGATCCTGTACTAGAACTCCCAAATCCCTTTGTGCTTCTTATTTCCAAAGCCTTTCCCCATTTAGAAAATTATCTCTGCCTCTGTTTTTCCTGCACAACCTCACACTTTTTCACATTGTATTCCATCTGCCACTTCTTTGCCCACTCTTCAAGCCTGCTCAGGTCCTTTTGCAGCCTCACTTCCTCCTTAACAGAACCTATCTTTCTACATATCATTGTATCATCTGTAAAGTTAACAACAATGCCCTCAGCTCCTTCTTCCACATCATTAATGTATATCGTGAATAACTGTGGTCCCAACACCGACTCCTGCGGACCATCACTAGTCACCAGCTGCCATCCTGAAAAGGACCCCTTTATTCCCACTCTCTGCCTTCCAGTCAGCCAATCCTCTATCCATGGCAGTACCTTGCCCAGCGCCATGAGTTCTTATCTTATTTATCAACCTCCTGTACGGCACCTTGTTAAAGGCCTTCTGGAAATCCAAATAGATTGCATCCGCTGGTCCTCCTTTATCTATTTTTTTAAATTTAAAGTGCCCAATTCTTTTTTTCCAATTAAGGGGCAATTTAGCGTGGCTGATCCACGTACCCAGTACATCTAATAATAATAATAGAGGGGCAGCATGGCAGCACAGTGGTTAACATTGTTACTTCACAGTGCCACGGTCTCGAGTTCGATTCCCACTTGGGTCATTGTTTGTGCGGAGTCTGCAAGTTTCCCCCCGTGTCTGTGTGGGTTTCCTCCGGGTGCTCCGGTCTCCTTCCACAAGTCCCGAAAGACGTGCTTGTTAGGTGAATTGGACATTCTGAATTCTCCCTCAGTGTACCCGAACAGGTGCTAGAATGTGGCGACTCGGGGATTTTAGTAAAAACTTCATTGCAGTGTTAATGTAAGCCTACCTGTGGCAATAATAAAGATTATTATTATGTATCTATTCAGTTCCTCTGCCAGTTTTTTGTTCCCTATATCTACTTCTGCAGCCTCATTTTCTAGGGGTCCAAAGTCAATTATTGCCTCTCTCTCTCTTGCTTTTTTATATATTGAAAAAAAACTCTTGTGATCTTCCTTTATATTAGTAGCTTGCTTACACTCGTATTTCATCATCTCACCCCATATTGCTTTTTTAGTTGTCCTCTGCTCGCTTTTCAAGGCTTCCCAATCCTCTGGCTTCCCACTAATCCTCGCCATATTGTATGCTTTTTCTTTTGCTTTTGTGCTCTCCTTGCCTTGGTTGCCTTATTCTCTCCTTACCAAGTTTCCTCCTCCTTGGGATGAATTTCTGTTGTGCCTCCTGAATAACTTCCAGAACTCCTGACATTGCTGTTCAACTGTCTTCCCTGCTAGGCTTCCCTTCCAATCAACTCTGGCCAGCTCTTCCCTCGTGTCTTTGTGGGTACCTTTATTCAATTGTAAAATGGTTACCTGCCATGTCACGATTCTCATCGGAGATTACTGTCTCCCTCCGCCCCCCCCCCCCCCCCCCCCCCCCGCCCCCCAATCCCCACTATGAATCAGGCCTACCCAAGATGGCCCGCACAGTGTCAATAACCAAACCCACCCTCCATAACTGCCACGGTGGCCACCCCCACCATTTCACTTCTCTTCACGAGCATTTCCTGAAGGCCCCAACCCAAAATCCCATCAACCACATCCCCCCCCCCCCCCCCCCCCCCCCCCCCCCCCCACTGATGCTTCTTTTCAGACCATCTCCCCGCACCAAAGGCAACAGGAGAAACATCACCCCAAAATGACCCCCCCTACAGAGCACCTCACCTCACACCCAAACAACCCCTCATGCAATGCACAAAGCATAATCAACAGAGTGCTATACAATTAAACACTATACCCCCAACACTGAAGTCCCCTTCTGAAAAAAACAGCAAATTAACTTCAATACAAAAATGCAAAAGACAAAAATGTGGGTGCAACCACCCCCATAACAACCTTTCCCATTCGGCAACTAGAAACAGATAACAAAATTCAACAGAGACAGAACTTCCACCCACATTCCCCCTTCAACCCTCCCTCAGCTTATGCTCCTTAATAATCATTCGCCTCCACCGGTATCCCAAAGTAATATTCCCGACTCTCGAAAGTGACCCAAAGTCTGGCCAGGTACAGCACCCCAAACTGAATCTGACACCGGGACAGCATCGCCTTGGCCTTGTTGAACCCCACCCATCTCCTGGCCAGCTCCGCACCAATGTCCTGATAAATCCTTCCCAATCGCAATCCCGCTGCGCCCTGGCCCACGTCGGAATCTTTTCCTTGTCCTGGAATTTGTGCATACGCACAATCACCGCCCGTGCCGGCTCACCTCGTTCTTGGCCTCTGCCTCAGGGACCTATGGGCCCGGTCCAGCACCTTCTTGTCCACCAAGCTGGCCAACATTCCCACGACATAGTCCGTTGCACTCGTTCCCTCCACTCCCTCCGGTAGGCCTAGGATCCTCAGATTTTGCCGCTTGGACCTGTTGTCCTGGCCCTCCACCTTTGCTCACAGTGTCTTGCATGTGTCTCCAGGATCGCCATCTACATTCCCAGCATCACAATCCAGTCACTGGTCAGACACCACCTTCTCCATCTCCAGGATCGTCGCCCTATGCACCATCATGCTCTTCTCAACCCGGTTCCAAAGTCCCGCGAAGAGGTGTTCCTGCCCTCAATTGCCTTTGACCAGTCACTGCATTTCTTTACGCTGCTGCCGAAAGTCGTCCTTAATGAAGTTCATCAATGCTCCATTGGCAGCTTTCCAGCCGACGACGACTCTTCCCACTCCTCCTCTAGTTTTCCAGTTGATGCTGTGCCATGTGTCTCCTCCAACTCCTTAGGCAGGGCTCTCACTGTCTTCTGTCAAGTTTGGTAACCTGCAGACATGCCCACCCTGGTGAGAACTAATTCCCCTTCCTGGCTCCAAATGAGGCAGGGACACCACCCATTGCGTCACACAACCACTCTAATTTCTTATTAAGGGCAGCAAAATGATAAAACCTTTAATCATTAAACTTGTAGAGAATCCTCTCCCTATCTTTTTCTGAGGAAGTGGAACCATATTATGAGAACGTAGTTAAACCTGATATCAGTTTGTTGTTGATACAAATAACACTCCCATTTACCTTTGTGAGGCATATTATATGGGAACTTCTAAGATGACTATCTAGCTGTAACCTGCTATGAACTGTATGCAAATAGAAATTACTTAATCCAAATTCATTCATCCATTCTTTATCTTTCTTTCCTCTCCTTTCTCTCCCCCTTATCTCTCTTCTTTCTTTCTCTCTCCCCTTCTTCTTCTCTTCCGTATGGATTTGCAATATGTAAGAACTTGTCGATTGATTGTGGTTGAGTCAGTGAGTCATGAAATAATTTTTCTTTTGACTTGTACTGCATTGTGTGCATTGCTTGCTCAAGTTCGAATTACCATTTCCCTACACAATTTGAAAGAATGGTATTTTCAATCTAGCTCCCTCAGGAACTTAAAAAGTTGAAGATTCAGGAGAAATCTGTTCTGCAGAATTGGAATCTCTACTTCATCTTGCAAAGAGTGCCCTATGTGTTTTTTTTTTAAATTTAGAGTACCCAATTATTTTTTCCAATTAAGGGACAATTTAGCGTGGCCAATCCACCTATCCTGCACATCTTTGGGTTGTGGGGGTGAAACCCACGCAGACACAGGGAGAATGTGCAAACTCCTCACGGACAGAGACCCAGAGCCGGGATTCGAACCCGGGTCCTCAGCACCGTAGGCAGCAATGCTAACAACTGTGCCACCGTGCTGCCCTCTGTTTTTTTGATGTAGAGAGTGATAGCGCAAGAGGTTTGACTGGTAGCACAGAGCATGTTCCAAGTTGCTGACTTTTCCAGGTAGTCTTTTTTGGGAAAAGCGAGGCAGTTGTAGATCGCTGAATATCTAGGATGGTTATTAATTGAACATACTGTACGTTCTTTCTTCCCTTTCAAATTCCTAATTATGTCATCTGTGCCTTTTGTGCAATTTTGTATAAAGACTAAAGCTATTTGCTTTGAAAATAGGAATTTGTTTTCAGGATGTAGGCAAAGCTAGCATTTCTTGCTCATGCCCAGTGGTCCTCGAGAAGCAGGTGATGAGCTGCTGCCTTCTTTAACCGCCGCAGTCCCATTTGGTCAAGTTACTTCCACAATGCGGCTTGGGGCATTCCAGAATTTTGACGCAGTGACAATTAAGGAATGGCATTACATGCTCAGGTCAGGATGGTCTGTAACTTGGAGGTGAAAGCCTTGTGATAGAGTCATGGCGAGTCATGGAGTCATATATATATATATATAGCATAAAAACAGGTCTCCACCCTCCATGTCTATGCCGACCATCAGATACCGTTCTATACTAATCCCATTTACCACACTTGGTCCGTAGCCTACAGGCTTCTAATTGGTTGAGGTGGCTGGTTTGGGAGCAAAAAAAAAGTTTTAGAATGGATTTGCAGGGTGCAGATGCCTGAAAATGTGAAAACCTTGCTATTCCCCAACCCACCCATTCATTTGAAAACCATTATACTGAGATTGATAAACTTTTTAAGTTATCCTTCTGTTTTAGGAACGGAACCTGGACTGGTTTCCACGCATGCGGGCCATGTCACTGGTCAGCAGTGATGCTGAAGGAGAGCAAAATGAGTTGAGAAACCTACAGGAGAAGCTGGAGTCTACAATGAAGTTGGTTACAAACCTATCTGGCCAACTGTCAGAGCTAAAGGAACAGGTAAGCAATAAGATGTCTTCTAACTGTACATTCTCAGCAATAAATAAGACACTAACAAGAATGATGAAACATGATGCCAGGAGGGATGCTGCTGCGATCCAATAGAGAATTGCAAACATGGAAAGAACCAATGAATGAATTGTTGCTGTGAACAAGTATCCTGTAGCCACAATTGCCACTTCCATGATTTAACAGTGAATCATGTAGCACGGGCAACGTCATTTTGACCCATTGTGTGTGCCTGTTCTTTGAATGAACTATCCACATTCCCCTGCTTTTTTTCCTAATGCTGCAAACTCTTCCCCTTCAATCCAATTTCCTTTTGAAAATTACCACCGAATCTGCTTCGACCAGCCTTCCGTCATCTCCCCTGGGTTTCTTTTGACAATTACCTAATATTTGTGTCCTCTAGTTACAAACACTCTTGCCAATGATGTTCCAGTGCCCGGAACAGACCTCAATTTACATTCAGAAACCGGACGCGACACCAACAATTTTTCAATTTGTAAACTGTGAGGAAAGGATACTTCACTCCAGGAGTGAATCCACTGGCAACTTGGAGATCTTTTATATTAAAACAAACTTTATTATTAACACAGAGTTTTCCCCGTTAACATCCAAAGAAAAACAGCTTTTCAACTAACAGTTAAAACGGTTCTTCAAAATAAAGAAAGGTCTTTGAGCTTATTTTGCCCTCTACTTCTAAACTTTCAATTAAGCAAAATCTACACACTCCGGTCAAAGGCCACTTATTAATAAAGTTTTTCCACGTAATTGAAGTCTGACCCACCGGCTACCATTCTAATAATTTATCTCTGCACTCTAACCATTGACATAGTTCTAAAGATTCTTCCTTTTTTAAGTGGTATGTCCTAAATGGACTTTCTTTATTTTGAAGAACTGTTTTAATTGTTAGTTGAAAAACTGTTTTTCCTTTGATGTTAATGGGGAAAATTCTGTGTGAATTGATAACCGAATACAGTCTTGTAAACTGAACTCTCAATGATATAACAGTTTAGGCAGCATTTGGGTGGTTGTACCTTTAATCTGCCATGGCCGATCACTGGTAGTTATCTACCTGGCAACCTCCTGACAGTGACAGAGCTTTCTCTCTCTCGCTCTCACTCTTGGGCTCTCTCACCAGTGATGAGTGTGTGGGGAACACGGCATCCTGTAAAATCCAGCCCTGTGCGCTCAGATCCTGCAGCGGCCTTGAACAAACGACCTTCTGATTCAGAAGCGAGGGACCATCTTATGCTAAGCTAATAAGGACTGAATATATTTTCCCCAGTATCTGCTAGTCACAGTGCAGAAATTCAGCTGGCAAAAATTTCAACCCATCACCTAGTATAATACTCCAGATTCACTTTGTGTTCATGTTGCTCATCATTTAGTTCAGCGTGTTGGTCCTGTAATATCTGATGTGAAGATTATTTTATTTTCAGTGATTTCTGTTATAGTAACTTTGCTCAGTTTTCCTGGGTTTTTTTCAACACACACAAAACAAAATCCATTTGATCAGAAAGAGGAACTATCTTCAAAGTGCTAAACTTCGCAAGGCTAAAAATGGCTTTGTGCTTTCATTCACCTGCCACATAATCCAGACGAAACTAAGACGGGTTGTACTTCACATGACCCATTAACAGGGACAGACCTACAGATCAGTTCCCTTTATTTTTCACCCAGACATACTTCCCTATACGTAATTTTACTTTCATTGTGTACTGTCTGGTATTAATCCTTTGAAACTGGCCATCCTATTTCTGCCTCCTAAGCCCAGCAATGATGTACAGAAAGTACTGTGGAGAATTGGGAGAATGGAGAGCAGCATTCTTTAAAACTATAATTACCAACTCTTTTCTAAAAAAAAAAAACAAACAAAAATAAAAAACTGCTTGTGATTGATGACCATTTGGTGCAGTGATGGGCAGCCTACGCTATGAGTGGGCCCCACGAGTGGCTCTCCTTCTCCTTCAACAGGTACCGCAGTGTGTGGTTGAGGCAAATCGTGATGATGCATTTAAAGGGACACTAAATAGGTATGTGAGTGTTATGGGCCAGGGTTTAGAGAACCCCAAAGTGTATCATGGAGTTCACCTGACCCACAACTTTTAATAGATTGTGGTATGGGGAGCACACGGCCCATTCTACAGGTGTGGTACAGCAGAAATGGAAAAGTATTTTTAGAGCAAAACAATGTTTATTCTATGAACTCAAGTGAACCTTTTTAAAACATACAGTGAACATCTTAGCAACCATTAATTCAAATACAACCCCCAAAGAGTACAACACTAAGTAATGCTTATGCTGTCCTTTTAACACCCAGAAGACTTACAAATAACATAACCTCTAACAGAAGCACATCAGGTTAAAGTCACTACTGAAAACATTTATAATTCTGAATTCACCAACTGATCAAGAGATGATCTTTTCATGGCAGAGAGATCAACAGTACACCTATTCTGTCTGGCTTCAGTTCCAACACTGAAAACGAAACTATAAAACACCCTGCAGCAAACAGCCTAAAACGAAAGTAAAAAGCTGACACAGCCCAGCTCCACCCACTCTGACATCACTGCAGTAATAAATACCCATTTCTTAAAGGTACTCTCAGTACAGATATTTATATACATACCCATTTATAAACACCCATTTCTTAGAGGTACTCTCACATGACAGTGAGGGAGAAGGGAATAGAGGATTATACTGTCAAAGCTAGATGTCGAAAGATAGAAGGAGGCTTGAGTGGATGGTAAATACTGACCTGGACTGTGGGGAGACTGGTCTGTTTCAGTGTTGTATAGTCAATAATAATAATAACCTTTTATCGTCACAAGTATGGAGTTACTGTGAAAAGCCCCTAGTCGCCACTTTCCGGCGCCTGTTCGGGTAAGCTGGTATGGGAATTGAAACCGCGCTGCCGGCCTTGTTCTACATCACACATTTACTGGGTGATTTTTGACAACATTGAGTAATGCTCAAGTGCAATTTATGTTGGCCAAGTCAGAAATTCAGCCATTTCTTAGATTGGTAATTTACCAGCCTGACAGGAAAAGAAAGCATCATTCTATGAAATGAAAATCGCTTATTGTCACGAGTAGACTTCAATGAAGTTACTGTGAAAAGCCCCTAGTCGCCACATTCCGGCGCCTGTCCGGGGAGGCTGGTTCGGGAATCGAACTGTGCTGCTGGCCTGCTTGGTCTGCTTTAAAAGCCAGCGATTTAGCCGAGTGAGCTAAAGCAGCCCCTGGAAATGAGGGGGCTATCTAGGAAATGAATGCAGCAAATAATTAATCTAGGGACAGAACTTTTGGGAAATAATGAGTTGGTTCAACCTGGCAATCAAGAAGGATAGGTCAATGGTAAATGTGGCACAGGTTTATTCAAGTGAGCTGAAGAGATGGCTGGCCTAAATGAACTGGCCAGAGAAGTTGGCAAACCAGTCGCCATCGACAATGGAGAATCGCCAAATGGGAGATGCATAGACTGTCAATAAATGTACTTTCATACAAAGGAAAAATAGGAATATCAAAAATGGGGTTCCATAGATAAATAAAGAGGTTAACATCAAAACTGAAACTTAGAGAGGCACATAATAACGTAACAGTGCTAATGAAAACCATGAGGAAAATTGAACATAGAGAATGGAGATGGGAAACGGTAAAAGTAAATGAAGTGAGAAAGGCTAAAAGCTGACGATAATGTAGAAGGAAATTTTTTATAGCGATGTGAACAAGTAAAGGAATATTTAGAGGACAATTTAGGAATGAGGCAACAAGTCTGATTGTTGAGAATAAAGGTATGTTGAAAATGGTCAACAATTATTTAGCACTAGTTTTTGGTAATGATGGTGAAAGTGAGAATGGAGATGTGTGGGAGTGCGGCAAAGATATGGAACAATTGTCAGAAAGAACTTTTAAACGTGCCGGTTACTAAACTGACAGCAGCAGTCACCAGATTCTGATAGTGGCAGAAAGAAAGCAGAGAGGGGATGGTCGTGTTTCAGTCCACCATTTTTAAACCTTGCTAATTATGCAAATTGTGCTGTGGGATTGGAGAGTATTCAATTTAAACGTTCTGCACAGAAATAGAGAAAAATTAAGGAAACTATGAATCAGTTAGTAATTATTTTGGCAAAATCTTTGAATAATTATTCAAGATGGAATTGGTGAGCATTTAGAAATGAAAGTTAATCAAGGACACAGCATGGATTTGTTAAAGATAAGTCACACTTGACAAACCTAAAGACTTTGTATTGAAGGGATGACCAATTCAATACAGGAAATATGGTAGATTATTTTTTTTACATAACTTTTGTGAATCCAATTCTTTTTTTTTCCAATTAAGGGGCAATTTAGTATGGCCTATCCACCTAGCCTACACATCTTCGGGTTGTGGGGGTGAGACCCACGCGGTCACGGGGAGAATGTGCAAGCTCCGCAGACAGTGACCCAGGGCCAGGATTGAACCCGGATCCTCCGCACCTTGAGGTAGCAGTGCTGCCCCAATAGGGTCGATTATGTCCTCTCTCAGTATGACAGCATTCACCATCGACATCCTACCAGTCTGCCAGTGTCTTCCTCTTTCCTGCAAATCAACCCAGACTGCTGCTGCCCATGCTGAGATGGGCAGAAAGGAGAAGTCTAGCTTGTCCCTCCTTCCTTTTCCTCCTATTCTGCCTCCTCCTTGACTTCTCACTTTCTAGCTGGTGGTGGGGATGGTGAAGCCTGCAGCATACCACCACAAATCTGGACACTCGCACAGCTGAGTACTGCAGGGCGCTTCGGGGCACACCAGGCACCAGAATAGTTGTTCCACCATGCCAATGGTCACAGGAGATGGTGAGAAACTCTTCCCTCTGGCTTGAATTTCAAGCACCAAAGGACATCAATTTAAGCTGGTCGACCAAACAAGCAATGGTGACATGAGGAAAATCTACCTTTATGCAGCGAGTGCTTAGGATCTGGACTGTCTGAGGCAGTGGTGGAGGCAGATTCAACTGTGCCTTTTAAAAATGGATTGGTTAAGCACGTGAAGAGAAACAAATTGCAAGGCAAGAAAATGGAGTTAACTGAGTTGCTCTTGCAGCGAGCCAGTCAGCATGGATATGATGGGAGAAATGGCCCCCTCCTGTTCTGTAACCATTCTGCGATTCTATGTGGCAGCTTTTATCTCTTTGTGTGCATGCTCTGCACATGTATATGAGTTGTGAACTGGAGTCACAAGCCATGTCATCAGTGGATAGCCCTTGAAGCTCAACAGCCAACCTTGGTTTGTTGTGGTGGTTGAAATGCAGCTGGCATAGTGAACTGCAACACAATAAAGGCATTGTGACTGCTGCCACGACACTGGGTCAGTATTGAGCTGTATAATATGTTGCCTAGGTTGGGGGGGGCGATCACACAAATTGGATGCCGAAGGAGTGGAATCCATTTTGTCCCATGCCTGGCAGAGCCGTTGTGCGCGCAGTCAATTTTCCCTTTCCCCCCGAGGAAACCTGCAATCCCAGCAAAGCCTCATGCTCACTCCACTCGCTTTATCATTGGCAAGTAAAAATGCAATGTAGTTAACTTTCTTTGAATACACAGGGCAGGATTTACTGGCCCTTTCTCGCCAGTGGAATCTTCCTGTAGTGGGTTGCTTGACGCCCAGGGGCGGGCAAACCAGACAAAATGCCATATATCTCAGTGGGACTGGAAGATACCTCCGGGACCAATGGTGAACCACCTACACCACTGGAAAACGCGCCGCTCAGTCTCAGTGATATCCCTTGCACCACAGTGGATAGCCAATTGAGGAACATTGCACATACGCCATCCTGGAAGGAGCCAAATTCAGAAACATTGATCACCATGATCACGTTCACTGCCATTGGCAAGATGGTTCTTGCCCTGCTCTGGGAATCCAGTTGGCAGATTTCAGTGAGGATGTTCTTATTGAAGTACCACCATTACGCACATTTCTCCTGCCCAAGTCTCAGTGAGGGACTTCACCCTTTGAATACCCTGGGTGGTTATGACCTCCTGTTGAGAGCCCTTCTCCCCTAGTTCCTCCTCCTCCTTCCAGCAGCTTGTCCTACTTGGCGTGTCCTCTGCTCATTCTCCCAGTCAAACTATATTCCAAGGGGAATGCCAAAGTGTTAACCAATGTCTGAAAGCAACTGGTTTGTATAAATGCTTGAGAGTCAGCAAGAACTTCAACACTTACCTCCACACCACCACTTCTAAACTTTTGGAACTGAAAACAATCACAGAAAGCATCAAAAATGTGTAGGCTTGTAGCAACAGCCAGGAAAAAAAAAATTAACCAGCAATTGGGCCTGTAAGTAGATGATCCCTTTTAATAGCATAGGCATTCCTGCTGCTGCAGGCACACTTAGCTATGTGAGGTCAGCTGGAGCATCCGGGGGGAGCAGTGCCATAGTGGAAATGTCACTGGACAAGTAATCCAGAGACCGAGGCTCGTCCTCTGGGGATATGAATTCAAATTCCATTATGGCAGCTGGTGGAGTTTGAATTCAATTAATGAATCTGGAATTGAAAGCTCATCTCCGTAGTGATGACCATGACTACTATCATCGCTAAAACCCGTCTGGTTCCTTTAGGGACGAAAATCTGCCATCCTCTCCTGGTCTGAATGACACGGGCTGGGCAACATCCCAGTGACACCCACATCTCATAAAAGAATAAAAGAAAGCTTGAAAAAGGCAGCACTGGTCGAATCACATTGTTTGGCACCATGATCTGCTTGCTCTGCATATCGCCAGAAGATGTCGTTGTGGATGTGGTTTTGCCAATCTGAGGGTGCTCCTAATGCCCAAACTAAGGGCTCTACTGTCACAATTGCTCACCCGCTGTTTTAACTGCAACTGAGATGGTTATGGGCTGACCTTCTGGATGTCTTAGAGTTTATGAAGAATTTAATTGAGGTAAATAATAATTGGTTAATCCCAATGATGGATGAGATGGTAACAAAAAGGCACAGCTTGGGCTGATAAGTGGCAAGTAAAATTCACACCATACAAGTGCCAGACAATAACCATCATCAACAGAGAATTCAACCATCTCCTCTTGAAGGTCAATGGTATTAACATGGCTGAAATCCCCACTGTCAGCATCCTGAGGGTTATCATTGACCAGAAACTGAACTGGTTTAGCCATATAAATACTATGGCTCAAGAGCAGGTCAAAGGCTGGGAATTATGTGGTGAGTAACTCCTGTTTTGCTGAAGCCTTCTATATCATCCGCCATCCACAAGGCACAATTCGGGAGTGTAATAGAATATTCTCCACTTGCCTGGATGAATGCAGCTCCAAAAACACTCCAGAAAGTGGATACCATCCTGGTCAAAGCAGCCCCACTTGATTAGCACCATCTTAAACATTCACTCCCTCCATCGCCGATACACAATGGCAGAAATGTGTAGCATGTATGAAATTCACTGCAGCAACTCTGTTCCTTTGTCAGCATCTTCCAAACACGATTTCTACCACCTAGAAGGAGAAGGGCAGCAAACACATGGGAACACCGCCACCTGCAAGTTCCCTCCAAGCCACTTGCCACCCTGAATTGGAACTATATCGCCACTCCTTCACTGTCACTGGGTTAAAATCCTGGAACACCCTTCCATAAAACTCCAGCGGCTCAGGAAGACAGCTCATTGCCACCTCCTCCAGGGTCAGTTGGGATGAGCAATAAATTTTGCCCTTGTCGGAGACACCCACATCCCGTGAAAGAATAAAAAAACAAAGCCAGTAAAGAACTGAAAGATTAGAAAAATTATTTAAACACAGTGGTTGGATTATTGAATTATATCTCATTGTTGAAGTAAGTACATTGGTAATTTTTTGAATTTAGAGTACCCAATTCTTTTTTTTTTTCCAATTAAGGGGCAATTTAGCGTGGCCAATCCACCTACCCTGCACATTTTTGGGTTGTGGGGGTGAGACCCAAACAGACACTGGGAGAATGTGCAAACTCCACACGGACAGTGACCCAGGGATGGGATCAAACTCGGGTCCTTGGCACCGTGTGGCAGCAGTGCTAACCACTGCGCCACCATGCCACCCCCTACATTGGTTATTTTAAAAAGTCAATGTAAGATCACTTTCTAAAACTGAGGAATAATAAACAGTACAGAGCATGACTGTAGGATTAGACAAGATGGTAAAAAAAGCCACCAGACAGATTTAGTGAGATTTACACTGGCAAGGGGACTGTTTTTAGACTTGGAATGAGTATGTTGTGTAGTAAGCTGCCTGGTTACCAGACTCTGCCAACTCACACAGCTTGTTGGTGTATTTTTGTTATTCCACAAGGATATTCCTGTGTGAAGTCCTTGTGGTCTTCCCTCAGCTGGCGTTCATTCCATTGCCTTCTACGGATGCCAGTCTTCAGCTGTGTGGCATCTGTGCCCTCTCCAGCATCACCACCTCACCAAAAGTTAGTAACGATAGGAGATCATCTGTCCTTCTAGATGCCACCTACCTGGAGCAACTTTCGACAAGCACAGAAGCATACACTGATGTGTTAAAAACAGTCCTTCAGTGGACATGAGGATTGAGACTTGCTGAAAATCCAGACACCGCCTTTATTGGCTGCCAGTCGTTCAGATAAATGGCTCTTTCATGTAGAACAGGGAATAAATTTAAGGAGGAGTTAGAGATTTTTAATTAGTAATAGGTTGAAGGGCTACGAAGAATGGGCAGGACGGTGGAATTGAGGCCATGATGAGATCAGCCATAATTATATTGAACGATGGGGCAGGCTTGAGAGGCAAAATTGACTACTCTTTTGGGTGGGTTTCTCCGTTTCAGAGACTAAGTATTGATGCCGGGACAGAATCGGTGGACTGCTACAACAGCAAATTGGCACCAGTCCCAGAGCAATTCCGGGACTGTTAATGGGCTAGCACGGACGCCATATGGAACATGAGCGATTCCAATGAAAAACGGTGCCATTTCACCAGAGTCGGGATTGCCACTTGAGAGGATGACATGCTGCAGCCGCATATTAGCACTAGACTCTTCCAGCCAACAAGATGGCACTGGTTGCGCTGGAGCACGCCCATCCCGTTAATGGGGGACCACCCAAACGATCCAAGGCACCAAGTTCACAGTGGGCAGTCAGCAGTGTGCGCAACCGCATGGCTGCCTTGCAGGCTGAAGCAATGGTGGTCCATGACTGTCCACCCTGACCCCATGGCCGACCTCCTGGTGCCCCCTCCCCATCCCTCGCAGAAGTCCCCTGGCCAGTGGCACAACTGTCAGCACACTTTAGCGATGTTGGACACTTGTCGGCCCCCCCCCTCTCTCCCCCTCAGCAGCCACAACGCCTGTTACCCGATTTTTAAAATCTCAAGCTGTTGGTAAATCCTCCTGGTGGAGGCGGAGCATCGTGGGACCCCAGAGAATACCGGGTCAGGACCGCTACTGATATGCTAATGGTGTTTAATGTACATGGGGAATAGAACGTATTGACACCTTTTGAGGCACCAGAGCATGGATTCTGTTGGGCATTCTGCGCCGGCCACAATTTTCGCCTCGCGCGCGATTCTCCACCCAATCGCGTTTCTCGATTCCAGTGTCAATTCTGCCCCTTGTTCTAAGAAAGAACTATTCTGTCTAATTCCAACTTCCAGCTCTTGGTCAGCAGCCCTGTAGGTAACAGCACCTCAAGCACAAATCTGGTGTTCTTGATTAATAAGGGGATCAGGGGTTATGGGGAGAAGACAAGAGAATGGGGATGAGTTGCATATCAGACATGATTAAATGACAGAGCAGACCCAATGGTCCGAATGGCCTAATTCTCTCCTGGGCTGGATTCTCCGTTCCTGAGGCTACGCGCTGACGCCAACAGAGGATACGTGGTGTTTCGTGACGGGAAAATCAGCACGAACCCCTCACTGAATCCGCTACCAGTGAGGGGCTAGCACTCACGCCACGTGAAGTACCCGCAGAACGTGCGCAAAATGATTGGAGAATCGCTGGGTCCGTGCTGCACATGCGCAGGTCTGATAGGCTGCAGCTGGCATACGCCTACACCCTCCACATATGTACCGATGGCGCGGCTGTGCTGAACCACGCACCAGCCCACCCCGACCCCACAGCCCACTTCCTGGCCAACCCCCACAATGCCCCCACAGCCCTGGCAGAAACTCCCGGCCAGCAGCACAAACTCGGCCGAATGTGGTGGTGCTGGACACACTCCGTACGCCTCGCTCTCCCTCCGCAGGTGCCACGCCAGGCTCACGACCACTGAGACCGCAGGTGGCCTGCGCCGTCGGGAACCCGGCCCGTTGGAGGATGAGCATCGTGAATGGACTCCCTAATGACATTCCAACATGGTTGCGACTGCGCGTAGCGCACTACCTGATGACGGCGATTTGAAGGGGGCGGAGCACCGTGACCCAGCGTCAAATCCCCGCCTGCTGCGACTTTGGCATTGGTAGCCATTCTCCGCCCGATCGCCGTTCCCGATTTCGGCGTTGGGCTACAGAGAATCCCGCCCATAGTGTCTTGTGGCCTAATAACGAACAAACCAATGACAGCAGGTTTCACTTCTTTGAGCTGTGTTTTTGAAAGGCTAGGTTTGAACGATATGTGCCACCTCTAATGGAAATGAACCTCAAGTTTATTGATTGCTGGTCCAGTTGTTCTGCGATTCTGTACCAGTGTACTCCTCGGGGGGGGGGGGGGGGGGGGGGAAGTGCGTTGCATGATAAATTGGCCTGCCGTCGATGGCGACGAAAATCGTGTGGGGTGTAAAATGGGAAGTTGATTCGTCATCACCTGCTTGGTGCTGTCGCCTGAGGCCAGTTTCAGTAGCCAGCCCCAAGTATGTCATTTTAAACCAACCCGAGAGTCAGTCGTGCCTTTTGTGTCAAGGGGGAGTGCTCTTTCACATTCCGTACTACTTGTTGTGTTATGCTGCTTTGTGTAGCATAAACTGCTTCCTTGATGTAGGCTTTGACAAAGGAAGCTCCAGACTATGAAATGATTTCAACGTGTTTATTGAACTATTAACACAGCTCTTAAATGAGTTTGACACTCTGCTAATCTAGCTGTAGTAACTCAGTCTATCCTTACCAGCCTGCTCTAAGCCATGTGCTGGGTGTGATGCTGTTGATCAACCCTGATGCACTCTCCAGATGTCTGTCTGTGGAAAGAGGCAGAGCATGTGTGCCCTGTCCTTTTATATGGGTTGTTAAGTGCCCCCTTGTGGTAATGCCACCTCTGGGTGTCCTATTACCCATTGGTTGTGTCCTGTTGTAATGACCCATTGGTTGCGTATCTGCATGTCATGACATCTCTGGTGCTCTCTCTAGTGGTTACTTAGTTGTAGTGTATTTACATTAACCCCTTGTGTGTATACAGTGATGCATATCACCATACTACTCGTGCATATAGGGGACCAAATGAATAGTTTGCTCTGCGGTTTAGTTCGAAATAAATTATGTCACATGTTCCTGCATTCATTGATTGGTTGTTTTTGCGAAATCCTTTGCAACCAGCCCTCATACCAAGAGGCCAAAAAAAGTGAAGGCATTGCTGTGAGAGCAGCTACAGCAATGCATCAGGAGTGTAGTGGGATCTTTGTTTGGTGCAGTCCACTCTCCCCCAGCCAAGCTATGCAGCTAAGATCATAAACTGCAGCACAAGTATGGCCACTGATGCTGCCTGCTCTGTAGCATGGTATATTCTATTAGTGAGTTACCCTCTTTTATTCCCTCACTCCTTTTTTTATTTAAAGAAATTGATGACAGCACAGTCTGTAACACACAATCTGTGGCAAGACAGGCTTTCATAAATAAAACGTGTGGCAGCTCGTGTGTATTAGTGATTCAGACAACAACCTTAAAGGTGGATGTGACTCATCTCTCAACCTGCAAGAACTGAAAATAAATGGCATTTACAGTAAACTTGAGCCTTGAACGTCTAACTTGAAACTCAGGATCTCCTGCCTAATCTGTCTCCTGCAGTACAGTCACGGCTTTTGTGTGTGGGGGCAGCAGTTACAGATCCCTTGAGCATCCCACAGCCCAAAGTGAAGTCTGCAGAAAAGATGACACCTCGGTGTGCCCACTTTTGTTTTTCTGCAAGTCATTCTACTGATGCCAACATTGTAGGAAGGCGAGCAGAAGAACTTTCTCCCTAATCTTCTGAGTGAGGTTCGTTCTGTTTGCAATAGGCTTAACGTTTGGTTGGTGAGATGTAGGTTTCTTTTGGCATTGAGCATTGTGACATTTTTGCAAGATACAGCTACTAAGATGCATCCTACCCATGGTTAATGGGTTTAAATGTCATGCAGTACTGAGAGTAAAATAACCACATTGTTGGGTCGCAGGCTTCTCAGCTAACAAATTTATAGGATTACTTCGCCCACTGTGCAGGGTTGAACATAGATTGCAGAGGGTTCAGCTGAGCATGGTGATGGTGGTGGAGTACCGGTGTGATCCAGTCAAGTCTGTGTACCATATATAGAATACTGTTCCAGACTGTGCTCCTTCATGAATGTCCTCCTGCATCATACAGGTGTACCCTTTAGCCCATTTTGAGCATTTATTTTGAAAGTGATGGGGGTTCCATAATTGCCATGGTCAGATCATCGGAAATGATGACAGATAACAAAACTCCTGAGATGAATCGGGCTTGGGGTATTTTTCTCGAATTGGCACAGAAAAAGGTTAACTTTTTCTTCTCTCGCCATTGCTGTGAAAGTCACTGGAAACAGACGAGACCCGGCTGGCCTGCAGTTCCAGTAAACCAGGTTAATATGGAAATGTAGGAGGAGCTCTTGTTCTGATGTAAAAGGGAAATAAAGTTCTTTGCGTTGGTACCGTGCATGAGTGTCAGATCTTAGCCCGTGTTGTTTATGCTTTCGGTTTTTGAAAAGAATGATGGAATTGTGCAAGTGGTTTTGTAGAATGCTGGCCTGAGACTTAGGTTAAAATTCAAGATCTAGGGTGGCACGGTGGCACAGTGGTTAGCACTGTTGCCTCACGCTGCTGCTGAGGACCTGGGTTCAATCCCGGCCCTGAAAAAGAAATTCAAGATCTGACTGATATTGGACCTCAGATATTGCAATATGTTTTCATTGTTGACCAGGCACTCGATGGATTGTCTCCCAGCTCCAGGTAGGGTATTTAGAATCATAGAATCCCTACAGTGCAGAAGGAGGCTATTTGGCCCATCGAGTCAGCACCAAGCCTCTGAAAGAGATCCCCGCTACCCCACTTAATATTTTGGACACTAAGGGGCAGTTTAGCATGACCAGTCCACCTAATCTGCACGTCCTTGGACTGTGGGAGGAAACTGGATCACCCAGAAGAAACTCAACACACAGTCACCCAATCCCTGAATCGAACCCTGGTTCTGTGAGGCAATAGTGCTAACCACTTGCCAGCATGCTACACATTATGATGAACCCAGTTAGAGTTTTAAAACACTGAAGACCCCCAGTGCCTCCATCATCCTTGAAACGTGAACTGGTGCAAGTTAAGTAAATTAATTTGCATTTCCCATTGATTGAAATTCCTGAGTCTGTCAGTCCTATTGGCCATACTTTGAGCAGTCACGGCCTAGTCTGTCAATCACTTTCAAATGCTATGGGGGCTAAATCGGGGCGAGGAAGCTGTAGAAAGAGGACTGCTAAAAGCTTTTGTTGATTGTAAAATCTTCCTATCCTGTACATTTTCTTTTTCCTCTTCGAAAACAGATGATCTGTACAGGAAAAACACAAATGAGACGCAAAAATAGATGGAACTCGTTTGACTAGAGTGCATAAATAATTCTGGAATAAAGTGGCACCATGCAAGTCTGTTCTAGTTTCAGTCCAAGAATAAAACAGAATTGTCATTGCATTTCAAAGCAAATCCAATATGTGGGGGCAAAAAGAGTATGCATGCAGTCCTGGCCCTGTACCTCAACCCTCTCTCAGAGCTCTCCTTGAATAGCGAGCCCTCAGTTTCTTTTAGATGCCATTCAAGTTGCCTCTGGAGAAATATCCTGGACTGGCAGCTCAGCCTGAGTATATAAAGGAGACCTGAGGTCCTGTTTCTATCTAGGCCTCTTATTTTGGGCTAATAATTGTGTGGCACCAAATCTCAAATGAGCCCAAAATTATTTGTACCCCTACATGTATATCAGAAGTAGGGATGCTTTACTGCAGTTATACAGGGCCTAGGTCAGACCACACCTGGGACTTGTGAGTAGTATTGGTCTCCCTATCTAAGAAAGGGAGATTTGCCATAGAGGGAGTGCAGCTGAAACAGAGGTTGGCGGAACGGTCCTACGAGGAGATATTGGTTTGACTAGAGTTTAGAAGGATGGGAGTACATATGATTGAAACATTATAAAATTCGAACAGGGCTGAACAGACTAGATGCAGGAGGATGTTTTCCCTGGTCAGAGAATCTAGAACCAGGGGCACAATCTCGGGATACAAGGTAGACCATTTAGGACTGAGATGAGGAAACATTTCTTCACTCAAGGCCAGTGAACCTATACCACACTGAATGTATTCAAGACAGAGATTTCTTTCGATTTTAATGGCATTAAGGAGTATGGGAAGAAAGTGGGAATATGGCAATGAATTAAAGGATCAGCCATGATATTGAATAGCGGAGCAGGCTCGAAAGGCCTACCCCTACTCCTTGTTTCTATGTATACCTATCTTTTTTAAACAAGGACCTGGACGTTCCCAAATAAATTATATTATGAGTTCCTCCATCAATTTATAGATTATTTTTTGGGGGGAGATTTTTGACACTTTCTCCATTTTAAAATCCTATTCCTCCTTCCAAAAGGAATTAATAGAGCCTCCAAAAGCCTGATATGGTCAACAGTGTATGCGTCATTCGTTGATCCAGACGCACAGCAAGATGGTTGTAGTTGTCAAAGGACATTCTCAAGGAAGTGTCCTCGACCAGACCATTCTAGCTGCTTCATTGATGCCCTTCCCCCTCTCATAAGGTCTGATGTGAAACTGTTTGGTGATTTCTTTTTAAAATTTAAGGTACCCAATTGTGGGTTTTCTTCCGAATTAAGGGGCAATTTAAGTGGTGGCACGGTAGGACAATGGTTAGCACTGTTGCTTCACAGCGCCAGGATCCCAGATTTGATTCTCGACTTGGGTCACTGTCTGCGTGGAATCTGCATGTTCTCCCGGTGTTTGCGTGGGTTTCCTCCGGGTGCTCCGGTTTCCTCCCACAAGTCCCAAAAGACGTGCTGTTAGGTGAATTGGACATTCTGAATTCTCCCTCAGCGTGCCCGAACAGGCGCAGGACTGTGGCAACTAGGGGATTTTCACAGTAACTTCATTGCAGTGTTAATGTAAGCATACTTGTGACACTAATAAAGATTATTATTATATTTAGTGTGTTCAATCCACCTAACCTGCACATCTTTGGGCTATGGAGGTGGAGCCCACACAGACAGGGGGAGAATAATGTGCAACTCCACACAGACAGTGACCTGGGGCTCCGGATCGAACCCGGGTCCTCAGCGTCGTCGGCAGCAGTGCTAACCACTGCTCCACTGTGCCGCCCTGTCTGGTGATGCTACAGTGTTCACGGCTCCTTCAGTTATTAAGCAGCCCATGTCACTCAACAATAAGACCTGTCTGAAAGCTTTCTCTGCAGAATGAGACATTAAGTTCCAGTGTACAGCAGCAGCTCCAAGTCAGACAGAGATTTGCACAGGTGAGTTGAGGTCAGACAACAAAGCAATTCAAGAGGATTATGGTAATTGAGTCATGCTCTACATTCAAATGAGAAGACCAGAGAAGTAGCTTTGGAAACCTCTTGAAACTCTCATTACCCCATAGCGCCAAAGCCATGTAACTATCTCCTTACTTTAATACCTATTAAGAGAACAGTGGAAGTCACACATTTGGTAGAGAGAGCTAGAGGGACAATATAACATAAGGGCATTCAGTTTAAAGGGTGTGAAGGAGCAGAGGGACCTGGGACATATGTTCAAACTTAATAATGTTGGCAAGTCAGATGGAGAGAGAAGTTAATAAAGCATTTAAAGGGCCCGATCGAACGGCCTTGTCGTGCTCGACCCGTGAGACGTCACAATCTGGATTCTGCCCTCACTGGGTTCGATCAAGATTTGTATGTTTAAATGAGCAATTAGCTTCACGAATATGTCTGCACCAGAGACTGCCAAGACCCGGGATCGAACGCCCGTGCCTGAGGAACCTCACTGTGGCGCTGTTTAGCACTGGTTTCTATAAACGTGCGCCGGGAATAACGGGACTTGGGGAGGTGGGGGTCGGAGCGGCATTTAAAATTGGCACCCCAATCTCTAGATTGCAGGACGGATGTGAACACATTGGGGAGAGTGCAGAAGAGGTTCACAGGAATGGTTCTCAAGATGGGAGGATAAACTGGAGCTGTTCTCCTTGGAGAGAAGAAGGGTAAGAGGAGATTTAATAGAGATGTTCAAAATCTGGAGGGGGCTTTTAAAAAAATTAATTTCGGGGATGTGGGCGTCGCTGGTAAGGTCAGCATTTATTGCCCGTCCTTAGTTGCCCTTCAGAAGGTGGTGGCGAGTTGCCTTCTTAAACCGCTGCAGTCCTTGAGGTGTAGGTTCACCCACTGTGCTGTTAGGGAGGGAGTTCCAGGATGTTGCCCCAGCGATACATTTCCAAGTCAGGGTAATGAGTGACTTGGAGGGGAACCTCCAGGTGGTGGGGTTCCCAGGTATCTGCTGCTCTTATGTTTCTAAATGGTAGTGGCTGTGGTTTGGAAAGTGTTGTCTAAGGAACCTTGGTGAGTTACTGCAGTGCATCTTGTAGATGGTACACACGGCTGCCACTGTTCATCGGTGGTGGAGAGTTTGAATGTTTGTGGAAGGGGGAGCAATCAAGCTTTGTCTTGGATGGTGTTGAGCTTCTTGAGTGTTGTTGGAGCTGCACTCATCCACTCAAGTGGAGAATATTCCATTACACTCCTGACTTGTGCCTTATAGATGGTGGACAGACGGGGGGAGGCTCAGGAGGTAAGTTACTTGCCGTAGGATTCCTAGCTTTTGACCTGCCCTGGTAGCCACAGTATTAATATGGCTAGTCCAGCTCAGTTTCTGAACAATGATAACCTCCAGGATGTTGATTGTGGGGATTCAGATGTCACTTGAGGCATTAACGTAATGCCATTGAATGTCAAGCAGCAGTGGTTAAATCCTCTTGTAGGAGATGGTCATTGCCTGGCACTTGTGTGGCGTGAATATAACTTGCCACTTGTCAGCCAAAGCCTGGATATTGTCCAGGTCTTGCTGCATTTGGACATGGACTGCTTCATTATCTGAGGTGTCGAGAATGGTGCTGAACATTGCGCCCCCAATTTTGACCTGATGGACGGGAGATCATTTATGAAGCAGCTGAAGATGGTTGGGCCTTGGACACTACCCTGAAGAACTTCTGCAGTGATGTCCTGGAGCTGAGATGATTGACCTCCAACCACCACAACCATCTTCCTTCGTGCCAGATATGACTCCAACCAGTGGAGAGTTTTCCCCCTGATTCTGTTGACTCCATTTTAGCTAGGGCTTCTTGATGTCATACTCAGTCAAATACTGCCTTGATGTCAAGGGTAGTCACTTTCACCTCACCTCTGGCATTCAGCTCTATTGTCCATGTTTGAACCAAGGCTATAATGAGATCTGGAGCTGAGTGACGCTTTGCAGAACCCAAACTGAGCATCTGTGAGCAGGTTATTGTTGAGTAAGTGCTGATTGATAGCACTGTTGATGACTCCTTCCATCACTTTGATGATGGAGAGTAGACTGATTGGCTGCATTGGATTTGTCTTTCTTGTGTACAGAACACACCTGGGCAATTTTCCACATTGTTGTGTAGATGTCGGGTGTAGCTGTACTGGAACAGCTTGGTTAGGGGTGCGGCAAGTTCTTGAGCACAAGTCTTCAGTACTATTGTCGGTATATTGTCAGAGCCCATAGCCTTTGCAGTACGAATGAATAGACGGGAAGAAATATTCCCACTCGTAACAGAATCTAGAAAGAGAGGGCACAGATTTAAAGTGATTTGCGAAAGAAGCAAATGTGGTGAGAACAAAGTGAGTGGTTCAGGTCTGGAATCCACTGCCTGGAAGTATGGTGGAGGTAGATTCAAATGAGACATTCAAGAGGGTATTGGATGATTATTTAAATAGAATCAATACAGCAGTATGGGGAAAATGCAGGGGAATTGCACTAAGTCAGAATGCTCATTTGGAGAGCTGGTGCAGATACGATGGGCCGAATAACCACCTTCTGCACCGTCACAATTTTATGATTTGTCACTTGAGGCATTAACTGATATTCAGCTAAAATTAGGATTCGTGACTATTGTGGGAAGTGGCAGTTCAAACAGTAGTGGAAGTTCCTCCTCTACCAGGGTTTATGAACTTCTTGATGAATGACAACTCCCATTGTTTCTGTCATAACCCAGGGGGACAAATTGCTGACGGGGACTGCATCATCTTTGATTTGGTTTCCTTGGCGATGCAAGATTTGTCTCATGAAGGGATTCCTTCATTGTCTAACCACAGACGTTGTTGTAAAGCACTTTGGGACGTCCTGAGATTGTGAATGCACTATATAAATACAGACCTGTTTAATCTTCTTTCTAAGGCACTTTGCAACGAGATCTGCTTTTAAGTGAGATTAGCAGAAAGCAGTTCCCTAATTACTACTGTATCTGATGCCAAATGATGAGGTTAGATTGGCAAAGTGCAAAATGTAAAGACAATTCCTGGCAACCTATGGCCAGTGCCTGAGAGAAAGCGAGTGGTGTGGACTGCCAACCACAGAATCGAACTTGGCAGGAGTTTGAATCTCAGAATTTCCAGGTTCAAATCTACTTCCTAGCATTTTCTCTCCTCATAGTTTTAGGGATTATCTTGAAATTTCAAGAAATGTCAACAAAACTAAAGTTAGATCCCCAAGAATGGTTTTACAGGCAGTCCCCACTAGCTGGGTTCGTATATTTAGATCTTATCAAAGGAAATATATCTCTACTTGAGATGGGGGTTAAGTTTCACTCTGACTTCCAAATGATAGTACATTGAAAATTTCCCTGCAAACGATTTGGGTGCAATGAGGCTGGAGAAGAGCACAAAGAATGCTGGAAGTTTAAATATGGAAATGCAGCTTATGTTCTTTCAACAATTTCAGAGGGTTTATGTTCTGTGCCAGCATTGGAGACCTTCCTCGGAATCGGATCATGGGGCAACTTCCAGTCGAAGTGTCTCCCACTATCGTCCATCAGAAACATATTTTTGAGAAGTTGCAAAAGTCTCATTCTAAGCTGCAAGGTCGATTAGTCTGGTTATTCCACCCCATTAATCCGAGAAGACTTTATAATATAGCTAGTACAGGATCACGGTTTTGCAATGTCTGATTCCAGGCTACTCTGAGAAATTTAGAAAATCTACTCCTCAAATACAACCGTATTTCTCTCTTTTCCCCCCCCCCACTTCAGAATTTAAAATTAACAAAGAAACGCTATGCCGATCTTAATGTCACGTTCCCAATCTTTGGGTAGTGAAGAACCTGTGTATTACAGGGTAAAAGGGACATGCTGTCAAAGCTTTTCATTTTGCAATGATAAGGACAAGGATGTGAGATAAACCAATAGTAAAGGAAACAACAATTTATACTACAGGAGAAAAGAGTCATTAGTTGACAAGTAGACTCTGATTGGTAGAGGTGTTGCCATGGCATTTCCTTGGCCAATCATGCTTGGCATGCCCTGTTTGAACAAGAGCCCTCAAATTAACCTTCATTGTCCCAGTAGCCTGATTCATTCACAAAATTGATAGAGATGCAGGCAGTAATTTGGCACCCTGTGATGAGGAAGTTTTGTTTCACGGACCTGTTGCAGTCCACCCATTTTCCAGCTATGTAGGCACCAAGGAAAGGTTGCAAGAGAGTTATGAATAAAACGGAATGAGGTAATTCCCACCCCCACTCCCATGGGTTTGAAACCCATTTTGTTTCAATGTCAAAAACACTAAAAGCAGCGAAACCAAAACGAGTTACGAGTTTGGCTGTTGTGCCATTCTTGCTGTTCATCAGCATAACCTGTTGGATTTGATGATGCATTACTGGCTCTAAAATGCTACCTGAGCTTGAAAATAGTCAAAATGGGCTAGGCATAAATGCACGGAGCTCTGCCATGTTTCACCTTGATATTTGACTGTTTCCTTCTTGGCTCAATCACACACAAACTGTCAACAATGTAACAATTAGCTAGCCTCCCCTTCCCCATTTAAAAAGGTAAAAGTGTCTAGACAAGCCTCCCAAGCCTCCCGTACCAGCCTCCCCGGACAGGCACCGGAATGTGGCGACTAGGGGCTTTTCACAGTAACTTCATTGAAGCCTACTCGTGACAATAAGCGATTTTCGTATTCATTTTTTTTCACAAGCATATCATTGAAGGTAAGGCACAATAAGAATTACTCTCCTGACTACAGTTTCAAACAGTGCAAATTTCCTTTCCGAACAACAGGTTTGTAAGCACTCATTAACTTCCAGAAAATATTTTTCTCCCTTCAGTGGACATGTTTCATCCATTTGAGCCATGCTAACGGCATAATCCTTTCTTCAGCCCTCATTTACCTTCCGCATTTACTGTATCAATCACCAAGTTAACTGTTGGTTCACATGGCACGGTCTGCCAAAGATGGGAGCATCCAGCTTCAAGGATGCAACAACATCGTAGCTTGTCTTTTTATAGAGCTCCTTGAGTGTTGTCAGACAACATTTGATACCAGACCACAGAGAGGGACAGGTGGGTCGGTTTTAAGGTGTATTTTAAAGGAGAAGCAGAGAGTTTTAGGCAAATCTGACACCTTACACTAGACCATTCTTTTCTAACGCATGGGACTGAATTTTACAGGTCAAGGATGGCAGGAGTGGAGCTGGGGACTAGTAAAACAGCAGGGAGTCACACTGGGATTGACTCCCATGGCTGCCCTGTCACCAAGGTCGTTTCCCAATGGCAAGCAGTGGGTGGGCCAGTTTGTGGATTGCCTGCCAGTTCCACAGAAGTGAACAATCAATTTGCCACTTAAAGGCACTGATTAGGAGCCATTAAGCAGGCCACTGACAAGCAGCCAAATTCATGGAGGCAGGCCTCCTTGCGTCAGCTTTGGGGGGGTGGGGGGGGAGAGAACAGTGAAATCAGGCCCTCCATAGCCCAAAGTGGGCAAAATGCCCTTCCAAAGGATCCTGCCAGCTTTGCCCTTCTGTACAATTACCTACATACCTCCCCGAAGCACCTCGATGTTCGAGCTGCCTCAGCTAGCTATCTCTACCACTGGCGTTGCTGAGGATCCAGACCTGCTAGTTCTCTGATGCAAGAGTTCACCTCAGCCTTAAAGACAGCCAATTAGGAAGCTGCCTCGGGGGGGGGGGGGGGGGGGGGGGGGGGGGGGGGGAAGAGGAGAGAGAGAGCTGTTTGACCCATTTCACTGTGGGCAGTTGCGAAGACAGTTAATGCACCACTTCTGACGTTCTTGCCTGGAATTCTACTCCTTGTTTGTTTTGGGCGATTGTAATGCTGGGATTTTATCTACATCCACGAGCTCTTTAAAAGGAAACATTGCTTTATTGATATTTAGAGTCAGACATAGCATATGCCCGATAGAGCCAAGGACATTCTTTGTTTTCTTTGATAACAAAATCCTAGCGGTAAGAAGTTTGAGCAATGCAATCTACTGGGCCGAGAGAACTTGGCCTCAATTTCCCCCCATTCCCCCACACCCTATTGTCAGACATTTTGCACATGCACAACTTGATTCTGGCTGGAAGCTGTCTATTCTTTTGGGTTTGGTCCTTAAAATGGCTTGGCAGAGCATCAGGTAGACCTGCTTAGTGCCTGAAAATTGACGCGCTCTGTGAATCGGGAGGAAATTTGTACTCACAAATTAACTAACGTGCATTTAGATACCTACTACCTTGCTCGTTGTCTGAATGCCCCAAAGCTAATTTCCAGTCAATTAAGTACTTTTGAAGTAAACCAAAGTGCCGGAAGAACTCAGCAGGTCTGGAAGCATCTGTGGAGAGAGTAAAATAGAGTTAACTTTATGACTCTTTGGAACTGGAAGGGTGATCAGTGTAATGTGGGAAGCACAGCAGCCAATTGCATGCACAGCAAGGTCTGATGACCAGATAATCTATTTTAATGATGTAGGTTGAGAGGACAGGGATGCCTTTGGCTGGCCGGCTGACTGTTGTCACAACAAGCCTCTATCCTCACCGTTCAGTCTATGTTGTACCAGGAACTTAAATGAATTTTGTGACATGAGGTACGTTAAATGGTGCTAGCTGACCTTTTACTGTCCTTTCAATCTGAAGGGTATGTCCCCCGACCTCCAACAATGAGCTTGTGTTCAGTGCAGATTCTAGTGGGGGGAATCCCTCTGAAATGATATGGGAAACGATATGACCTTACTCTCTCATCATTTCTCTACAATGACCATTTAACCCCTTGAGCCTGATCCATCATTCAATCAGATCATGGCGGATTTCCACGTCAACTCCACCTACCTGTTTTTGCTCTATGCCATGGTGGCCAAAAGGGACGGCACGGTGTCACTGACAGAAGGCAGAGAGTGGGGATAAAGGGGTCTTTTTCAGGATGGCAGTCGGTGATTAGTGGTGTGCCTCAGGGGTCTGTGGTGGGACCACAACTTTTCACAATATACATTAATGATCTGGAAGAAGGAACTGAAGGCACTGTTGCTAAGTTTGCAGATGATACAAAGATCTGCAGAGGGACAAGTAGTATTGAGGAAGCAAGGGGGCTGCAGAAGGATTTGGACACGCTAGGAGAGTGGGCAATGAAGTGGCAAATGAAATAAAATGTGGAAAAGTGTGAGGTTATGCACTTTGGAAGGAGGAATTTAGGCACAGACTATTTTCTAAATGGGGAAATGCCTAGGAAATCAGAAGCACAAAGGGACTAGGGAGTCCTTGTTCACGATTCTCTGAAGGTTGATGTGCAGGTTCAGTCGGCAGTTAAGAAGGCAAATGCAAGTTAGCATTCATGTCAAGAGGGCTAGAATACAAGACTAGGGATGTACTTCTGAGGCTGTATAGGGCTTTGGTCAGACCCCATTTGGAATATTGTGAGCAGTTTTGGGCCCCATACCTAAGGAAGGATGTGCTGACCTTGGAAAGGGTCCAGAGGAGGTTCACAAGAATGATCCCTGGAATGAAGACCTTGTCGTATGAGGAACGGTTGAGGATTCTGGGTCTGTATTCTTTGGAGTTTAGAACGATGAGAGGGGATCTTATTGAAACTTACAGGATACAGCGAGGCCTGGATAGAGTGGACATGGAGAGGATGTTTCCACATGTAGGAAAAACTGGAACCAGAGGACACCATCTCAGACTAAAGGGATGATCCTTTAAAACAGAGATGAGGAGGAATTTCTTCAGCCAAAGGGTGGTGAATCTGTGGAATTCTTTGCCACAGAAGGTTGTGGAGGCCAAATCATGGAGTGTCTTTAAGACAGAGATAGATAGGTGCTTAATTAATATGGGGATCAGGGGTTATGGGGAGAAGGCAGGAGAATGGGGATGAGAAAATATCAGCCATGATTGAATGGCGGAGCAGACTCGATGGGCCGAGTGGCCTAATTCTGCTCCTATGTCTTATGGTCAGCACTACTACCTCACAGCGCCAGGGACCGAAGTTCACTTCCGGCCCTAGTCTCGGTCTGTGTGGAGTTTGCACTTTCTCCCCGTGATTGTGTGGGTTTCCTCCAGGTGCTCCGGTTTCCTCCCACAGGCCAAAGATGTGCAGGTTGGGTGGATTGGCCATGATGTACCATCAATTCGACTCGAGACACAATTAGGATCCGAACTATGGCTTTAATCAGCTAGTTGTTAGCGTGGTGGTCGACTAGTAAGGCCGACCGCCGGGAACTCTGGGTACTTATACCCAACCTCGGAGGTGGGGCCTACTTGCCTCTCGACCAATTGGAGAGCAGTCACATGACTAGTCCCAACTAATCGGACGAGAGGCACATGACCAGCCAGAGTCAATGGGACGCCAGTGGTCTGCACCAATGGCAGTGCTCATATCCATACCACCACAGGCCATGCTAAATTTTCCCTTTTTGTCCAGGGATTTGCAGGTTAGATGAGGTTACGGGGATAAGATGGAGGGCCTTGGTAGGGTGCTGTTTTTCAAGGGTCGGTGCAGACATGATGGGCAGAATGGACTTTACCTACTCTGTAGGGATTCTATGATCTCATGAGACCCATACCGAACAAAAACCTATCATTTGGGAGAGAGATGTTCCTGATTTCTTGTGTGAATAAATTTATAATTTTATGCCCGCTGGTTCTTGATTCCCTCACCAAAGGAAATAAAGTAGATATGCAGAAACTACCAAAACCATTTTAACATTTTAAACCCGTTAACTCTGGAAATATACATTAAGTGCAAATAGAGCAAGAATTTGGCATTTCTTATTCCTGTGTTAAATGTGGGAGTTGTTGACTCGGCCAGTGTTTATTGCCGATGACTGAGTCATTTGCTAGGCTGTTTCAGAGGACAGCTAAGTGTCAACCACATTGCTGTTGAGTCTTAAGTCACATGTAGGCCAGACCAGATAAGGACGACAGATTTCCTTCGCTAAAGGGCATAAGTGATTTTAGACCATCGCTGATAGTTTCACAGTCACCAATTCTGAATTGTGAGTTGCTAGATTAATTAATTGGATTTAAATTGTCCACACAGACCATTGCTGCGGCGGTATTTGAGTATTCACCTTGGCTTCTGGATTACTGATGTAGCAATATTATCGCCCTTGGGCTGGTGCAGCTCAGTCGGTTGGGGGCTGTGACGCAAAGTGAGGCCAGCGGTGTGGGTTGAATTCATGTACTGGCTGAGGTTATTCATGAAGGCCCTGCCTTCTCAACCGTGACCCATCGCCTGAGGTGTGGTGGCCCTCTGGTTAAATCACCACCAGTCAGCTTTCCCCCACAAAGGCGAAAGTAGCCAATGTCATCTGGGACTATGATGACTTACTTATTATTGCCTTATCAATCTCCTTCCTAGAGTCTGCCTTTAGCATTCCCTCGCAACCCAGAGTTTGTCTCACAGCTGATTCTGTAAAGGAAAGTGAGTTCTAGCTGGAAATTGGAAACCCATTTGACAAGAATGATGGACAATATACTCCCTGCACATTGGATTGGATACATAGCTGGAGGAAGCATTACTGATTGGATTTAGCAGTTCAAGATTGAATTTTGAGACTATTCCACTCTTAAGTCTTGTATGCTGAGTTAGAAAGTCCCATGTTCACCTATTCTGCACCACTTATGTGAGGGTTGAACAAATGACTGTTTATTTAGTTTACACCAATAAAGATTTTACTGATTCTAACCTCCACAAATAAGGGTCCCTCCCTACATTCCCCAACTTGATTTATGCCCACTCCACCCCACTGCTGCCATCCTATTAAAGGGTCTTGGGCAGAATGAAGTGTAAAATATGTGATGTTAGGGAAGACCCACATAACATCTATGACACCAACTTCTAAAAGGGGACAATAGCTCCCCTCTTTGACCGTTAATTTGGATGTGGTGTGTGAACTATTTAAAGAATGAGGAAGAGAGTCCCAATTAACAGACAGCCTCTGTGGGGTAATGTAACCAGCTGCATCTGCTGTACGATAAAAGCTCAGGATATGTACAAACCTATAATAGCACATACAGAAATCCTGCAAAAATGTAAACTGCTTGGTTGCTAATGCATTATAATTAAGCAGCTGTTTTCAGTGTTGTTTTCCCTTTAGATTATTATAATTTGCCTCGCTAGAATGTACAATTATAACCTGCAATAATAACATTTGCCTGTTTATTCACACCACTAATGTGTAATGTGGATCACACGAGAAGTAATAGAAGCCTCTCCCTACTTAAGTAATCTGTTTGAGCTGGCCAGATACAAGTGATGTCAGGAGGTTGGATGAGCGTTCCATTATCAGATGATCTGCCAATGTAAACCATCTGACTCAAATCCTCCAAGCTACTTTAATATGCTGTGTTTCTGAGAATATAAGTTTCTCAAGAAGTAACATTTTAATGGAATGTCTGGTGTGTGTGTGTTTTTTTTAGATGACTGAGCAAAGAAAGCAGAAGCAGCGAATCGGCCTCCTTGGCCATCCTCCGCACATGAACATTAACCCTCAGCAACCAGCCTGAGGAGTCGACAGCACTTTGGATCGAAACAGATGGGCTCAGGATCTTTCACCCAACTACTGAAGCAGTATAAGTCATCAAAATGTTTACTTGTGCGCACCGTAGGAATAATTGACACTTCTAGTCTTGAGGTTTCTTGCTACCATACCTAGATCCCTAAGGAACCATTTTCTGTCACGCTCGTTGGCATATTCTGCTTCCATTGCTGCCAAAGAAGGAATTTCAAGTGTTCTTTAAAGGTCTCCATTTGGAAGCAGCAGGGTTGTATAATAAAACTAATAAGCACATATGAAGAGCCAACTGGTTAAGATAATGGGTAGGGCAGAGGTTTTTGTATGTACAGAAAAATAGTTGTGTAACCAGTATTTAATGTCCTATTTTTGTAAGTTGACTGTGCAATATGACTAATGAATATGCAAATACTCTATATAACTTTGCATTTGTAGATGAGCACTGAAATGTACTACCTGTGAAGAGCCACATTGTCTTTTGCTAAACGAATATCCACCTGTTTATTTTCTTTGAAGCTGAGAGAGGAAGAATGGAAAATTTTGTATATTTGCTGCCTTAGTTTAGTTTTGTATAAGTACCTCAGTTTACAGATGGCAGACAAGTCTGTGACCAAGACCGTAGTGTTAATGACAGAAAATATACACAAAGCACTAATATTATACAAGTCAAGCGTGGTATTGACAGTTGTAAGATGCATAAGAAAAGCTATTTAATAAATATATAAAGCTGCTTTGGTGTGAGTTCTGTGGTTTGTTTTTAGGCATTTCAGTACCTGTTAAAATCCATGATACAATAATCGTTTTTTTCAAATGTATTTTATTACAAACTTATATCAAAGCAGGTTATGGCCAATAAACACCCCGGGAAACATACTTTCCGACAATCAACTATGCAGTCTGTACAGATATTTCATCCTTTTGCCCCCACTGCCCCCTGTGATGAACAACTCCTCAAACACGGTCACAAACATTTCCCACCTTTTTTTCTCTGCTGAGCCAAACATTTCCCTGCTGAGCCCCTTAACTCATACTTTATCTTGTCCAACCGCAGGAAGTTGTACAGGTCACCCAACCAAGCCACTACCCCCGGTGGCGATGCCGACCGCCGCTCCAGCAAAATTCACCGCTGTGCAATCAGAGAGGCGAAAGCCACGACATCGGCTTTCCTCCTCTCCATGAGCTCCGGCTTCTCTGAAACCCCAAACATCGCCATCAAAAGGTCCAGGATAAGACCGCGAACACTCCCTGCGGATACTTGAACTCACTACCCCTCGGCAGCTCTACCCTCTCCCTTAGCTCCTCCAGACTGGCGAGCCCTTCCTCCAAATAGAAATCCCTCACCTTGACCAGCCCCACTTCCCTCCACCTCCTCTATACACTATCCACCCCCCCACCCCCGCTCAAACCCCTGATCCTGATCCCTTCCATCCTAAAATGCCTCCTCAGCTGATTCCATATCTTCACTGTGGACTGCACCACTGCGATCCCTGAATACCTACTTGGGGCCATTGGCAATGCTGCCGTCACCATAGCCCTCAAACTAGACCCCTTACAAGATTCCACCTCCATCCGAACCCACTCTACCCTTTCTCCTTCCCACCCCTGCTACACCTTGTCCACATTCCCCGCAATAATAATGAAGCAAGTTTGGCTCCGCCAACCCCTCTGCTACCTCTGCTTCTGTAGCAGGGTCCTCCCCACCCTCTGCACCTTACCCACCCATACAAAGTCAGAGATGATCGTGTCCACTTTCTGAAAAAGGCCTTTGGTATAAAGATCGGGAGAGCCTGAAAGATAAACAAGAACCTCTGCAGAATATTCATTTTCACCACTTGGACCCTCCCCACGAATGTTAAGTGCAGTGTATCCCAGCTTCTAAGATCCTCCCTGGCCTCCCTCACCAACTTCGTTAAGCTCCACTTATGGAGCCTCATCCATTCCCTTGCTACCTGAAACCCCAAATACCTAAACCTACCATTTGCTACTATAAGCGGCATAATAATAATCTGTATTAGTGTCACGGTAGGCTTACATTAACACTGCAAAGAAGTTACTGTAGAATTCCCCAGTCGCCACACTACGGTGCCTGTTCGGGTACACTGAGGGAGAATTCAGAATGTCCAATTCACCTAATCGCGTCTTTCGGGACTTGTGGGAGGAAACTGGAGCACCCAGAGGAAACCCACACAGAAACAGGGAGAACGTGCAGACTCTGCACAGACAGTGATCCAAGCCGGGAATCGAACTCGAGTCCTTGGCGCTGTGAAGCAATTGTGCTAACCACTGTGCTGCCATGCGTTCTTTTGAACTATGAGGAGGCTGATCATAAACTTCACAAGAGCATAGGCTGGTGGGATGGGTGGACCAGGTGAAATTTAATGCAGAGAAATGTGAAGTCATGAACAGTGATTTTGGTAGCCTAATGATATGCTTAGAATTAATGAAATGGTATGATGCCAAACTGTCAAATATGAAAATATCATTGTTCCAGATTGGTTAGCGCTGTGTGCTAGCAAACTTTTTTTCTTCTTAACACCTGGCATGAGGCTGGGATAAACCCTCGGTGGCTGGAGAAAGTATATTTACGAATTTAAATTTAAGAGACTAAGCCACATCTATTGGTTAGAGTTACTGTCACCTGACCATTGCTTGAAGTGAGAAGAGTGGACATTGGTGAAGGAGAAGTTTGGACCCATCCCCTTGAGGCGATAAGTGAAAACTGCCGCTTGAAGTACTGAGGCTTGTCTGAGGATGGTGACCCCAGCACAGGGTCCTGCCTTCAGGAGAAAAGGGATAATGGGAGAAATCAGATTGGGGGTGGGGGGGGGGGAAGCAGTATTTTGTTTTTTAAGTTGATGGGTACTTTTCCCTTTTATTTAAAGCTCCTGAATCGATAACTTTGTTATATAACTAGGTTGTTCTAGTATCTGTGAAATCAATAACTTGCAGGGATGTTGCACAGTGAGAATATAGTTTAAATAGTTAACATCCAGACATGTGAAAAATAAGCAAATATGCGACTAAGTTAACAGTTGGCAAATAAGAATGTAATGTCATTGTAGAGCAATTGAAACAAACAAACCATTTAAATGAATTAATGCGGCGCTGAGGACCTGGGTTTAATCCGGGCCTCAGGTTGCTGTCTGTGTGGAGTTTGCATATTCTCCCCCTCTGGGGTCTTACCCCCACAAAGATGTGCAGGGTCGGTGAATTTGCCATGCTAAAGTGCTCTTTAATTGAAAAATTAATTAATGGTTTGCACTCTTTCCGACCCCCTTCTCTTCTCTTCCCCCCCACCCCCCACACACACACATTCTGAAGAGCAACTGGGGATAGATAATAACTACCGTCTATCAGTGTTTCATTAAGGGAGATGGCATGTTCCCTATGGTTTGAGACAGGTGAATTTGCTCGTGTTGACACAGCGGTTAAGCTGCTGGAACTTTATTTTGTGCTCCTTCACACGCAAAAAGAAAAATACTGCAGATGTATTTATGTAGCACCTTTCACAAAAACAGGATATCCTAAAGTGCTTTCCAGCCAATTAAATATTTTTGCAGTGCAGTCAATTTGCACGCGGCAAGGTCCCAAAAACAGTAATGTGATGAACGGACAGATAATCTGTTCTCATGATGTTGGTTGAGTAACACATGTTAGCCTGGACCCAGGAGAATGCCTCTTCTCTGTAAAATGATGCCATTTACACCCAGCTGAGAAGGTCAGGTTTAAACTCTCAGCGGAATGGCAATCTCTGACGGTGCAGCATTCACTCTGTCTTGCACAGGTACACCAGCTTCCATTTTGTACTCGAGTCCCTGGAGCAGGACTTGGAACACTCAACCTTCTGATTTACAGGTGCTACTCACTGAGCCATAACCGAGATGCAGCAAATCTAAAACACAGCCAGAAAATGGTGCTGCTTCTCCATGGGCCTGGCAACATAAATTCAGAAGCACAAGTCGTCGACTTCTCACTAATGGACCCTCAGCAGATGAAATGGCCCACGGGCACACAATCTCACACATTAGGATAGCAAGTTTCCCAAGGCACAGGAGGAAGCTCAACACCTTTGGAAATTTAATTGGGCAGGGAGCTAGTGCCTGAAGCAGAGAATTGAAAATTTTGCTGGTGAATAGTCTTTTTCTAAACAAGTCACTTATTTGTTTGAGTATGTGGGTGTCACTGAAAAGGATGAGATTTATTGTCTATCCCCCAATTACACTTCTCGATGGATCTGTAGGTCTTAAATTGTTTCAACCTGTCATGAAGGTACTAGTAATAATAACTGGTTTAGCACAGGGCTAAATAGCTGGCTTTTAAAGCAGACCAAGGCAGGCCAGCGGTAAGGTTCAATTCCCGTACCAGCCTTCCCGAACAGGCGCCAGAATGTGGCGACTAGGGGCTTTTCACAGTAACTTAATTTGAAGCCTACTTGTGACAATAAGCGATTTTCATTTTTCATTTCATCATTTTTATTGTCACAAGTAGGTTTACATTAACACTGCAATGAAGTTACTGTGAAAAGCCCCTAGTCACCATATTCCGGCACCTGTTCGGGTACACAGGGAAAATTCAGAATGTCTAATTCACCTAACAGCACGTCTTTCAGGAATTGTGGGAGGAAACCCACGCAGACACAGCGAGAACGTGCAGACTCCACACAGACAGTGACCCAAGCTGGGAATCGAGCCTGCGACCCTGGTGCTGTGAAGCAACAGTGCTAACCACTGTTCTAACATGCTGCCCATTGTAGGAAGGTAGCTCCAGGGTTTTGACCGAGTAAAATGAAGGAACAGGGTTACATTTCCAAGTCATAATGGTGACTCGAAGGGAACCTGGAGTTGGTGGTGTTCCTATGCCTTCGACCTTCTTTGGGATAGAAGTTTCATATTTGGGAAGTTCTATCAAAGAAAAAGCCTGGAGTTCCTGCGTTGGTATCTTGCAGATGGCACACACTGCTGTCACTGTGGGTGTAGAGGGAGTGAATGTTAAAGGTGGTGCATGGGGTGCCAATCAAACAGGCTGCTTTGTTCTGAATGTTAGGCAAATGGAGCTCATTCAAGCACACCGCTGACTTGCACTTTATAGACCAGTTGGATGGGCTTTGTAGAGTCGAGGGCTTAGTTACTCGTCACAGGATTCCCAGCCTTTGACCTGCACTCATAGCCAGTCAGTACACAGCTGGTCAAATTCAGATTCTGGGCAATGGTAACCCCCAGGATGCTGTTAGTGGAGGATTCAGTGATGGTAATGCCATTAGATGGTAGAATTCTACTTTATCCTGGATGGTGTGGACATTCTTGAGTGTTGTTGGGAGCTGCACTCGTCCATGCATGTGGAGAGTATTCCACTACACCTCTGACTTGTGCCTTAGGTAGAGAGGCTTGGGGCAGTAAGGAGGCAAGTAACTCATCCCAGAATTCCCAGTCTCCAATCTGCCCATGTCGCCACAGTATTTACGTGTATTTCCATAAATTACTTAGAGTTGGCACCTACAATGGTGCGAGGGATTGTATAGTTTCAAAGCGGAGATTTACAGGATAGAAATAGGATGTGTTGTTTGCCATAGAGCACAATTCTTCGAAAGAATGGAAATATATACACGTATCAGTTAATAAGTAACTGCAATTATTGACATATTGCGGCTCACCTGCCGCCTGGATAGGGAAATGTGACTCTCACGTGGTCACGCTGTGTTTAACACTGATAGGGGAGGCAGGTTTACGGTGATCTCACATGCTCTCTGCCTAAGCTGCACATGTTCAGTTCCCCAGCTGCCTAACATCGAGTGGCTGTCTGGAACCCTTTCTAAATGGGAGGTGCCTCAGTTTCTTACTGCGTTCGGCCAGTTATCCGGCCAGAATACACCGCAGTCAAAGCACAAGCGGGAGCCGATTTGACAGTGGGTGCTGTTGCGTGAGTCTGCCGACCCGGGGGGGAGGGGGGGACGGACTGAACACTATCTGACTGTGGATTAAACAAACTCCTCCCAGTCTGCAGGTTTGACGAGTCCCTGTGACCTGGGAACAAAACAAAGAGGAAATTAAACGCTCGCCACCTTCTGAAAGTTTGCAGAGAGAGAGATTTCAATTGCGTGTGTCTTGGCCAGGCGGAGCTTGGGAATGGTTTCGTCTTTTTCAGTTGAGTGTGGCCAGACTTTGACACGTTTACAGTGGCTGGAAATCCCCGAGAAAGTCCTGTCCGTTGAATTACATTTAAAAAAAACCGGTGGCTGCAATACTGTAGTAAGATTAAACCTGTGGAAACAGGGTTTGGGGTTAGAGAACTTTTGGAGTTGCAGAGGGAGTGAGATGAGGGTTAGAAATCTGCAACATAACCTTTTTACCAATTCAACTGGTGTTATTTTGAGCGACACATTGATCCTTCTCGTAGATCTTTACAAAGAGGGGGAATTGCATTTTATTTCCCGCAACCTGGAATATATTAGGATGGGGATGGGGGGGCAGATTCCGAAATAATTTTTGAATAATAATTGGAGACAAACTTGGAAAAGAAGATACTTTTTCAGGGGGTGGGGACGATCATGGGGAGTAAGATTAATTTGGTGAGCTCCTTTCAAAGAGCTGACACAGGCTCGACGGGCTGAACGGCTTTGCTCCGGCGCTGCTCGCTCAGCTACACCTCGGGTTGCGCCAACCCTCCCCCCTGGAGTCTGCAGTCATTGAAAGCTTATATCTATACGTATATATTTATATAGTCTCCTGAACGTGGTTCCGGGCAACTCCGGTGCAAATGAAAATGCATGTAGATATTTAACACAATCCTAAATAAAAAAAAACAATTTTGGCGATAGGGGAAAGGCTGTTTGACTGGGGGAGGCATCAGGTCATGTGATGATGTAACCTTCAGGGATCCGTCCCACCAGAGTTGGCAACTCCAGCCAACTCATCTCATGGGAGGTAACATTGGCAGCGCAGGAAATTGCAAATTGCCACTGAGGCTCCTGGCGACAAGATGTTCTGTGGCCGAATAGCAAGCATCTGGGACAATTCCCTTTCCACCTTCAGAATTGCGGGTGACGTGCCTTTTCCCGTGAATTCAACCGGAATGATTCATCTCCCCTCCCCGCTATGGGAATTTTTAAAGTGAGAAAAAAAAACTGAAAGGCTAGACAACTGCTGTAATTCTTCGAAAAGACTGGCCGCGCGTTTGTGGAAGGAACAAAAACACCCTCTTTATATTCCTTCAAGTAAAACACCACCTTCCCTTGCGGATTCTGAGAAGGCATTCAAAATAAACCATGGAGTCGCACAGTACAAAAGAGGCCCTTCGGCCCATCGAGTCTGCACCAATCCAGCACTTGGTCCATAGCCTTGAACATTTCCAATGCACATCCACTTTATCAAGGTTGTGAGCCCCCCCCCCCCCCCCCCCACCCCGGCAGTGTAATCCAGATTCCCGCCACCCTCTGGGTGTGGTGAAAACATTTTTCGTCAAAACCCCCGAAACCTGCAGCCCCTCACCTTAAAATGATGCCTTCCCTTCTCCACTGACCCTTCAACTATCCTATCCACCCTGTCCCCACTTCTGAGGAAAATTAATTCTCCCTGTGCCTGCTGCGGGTTTGGAAGATCTGGGAGTCCACCCCCCCCCCCCCCCCCCCCCCCCCACAGACTCCTTTGAGGTGTCTGTTATCCTTAAAACAAAGAAAAATCGGGAATGACATTCGAGTAAAAAACAACAACGGAATGACCCTGCCTCGCTCCCGGCCGGGTGGGGTGGGAGGTTGTGCTATATGGATTGGGTGGCCCGTGTTGACTGCTGTGTTCAGTCACGTTCCTGTGCCCATGGTCAGTCTGTGGAAAGCAGCAGCAGCTGCAGCCTGTGTGTGTGTGTGTGTGTCTCAGTCGCTGTAGCGGTGCCAAGGGAACCTCACGTTACCCCGCACGCTGGCAGGCGGAGCCAAGTCCAGCAGGCAGCTGAGCAGCCAAGATGCAGAGGGGAGGAGAAAAAAAAAACCCCAACATAAACACGCTTAACTCTTCAAACCACCAGCCCACACCCCAAGCTGATCCAAAAATGGGGATGATTTTTAAATGGGGACTCTTCCCCCCCCCCCCCCCCACATGAAGCTAGCAGTTTCCAGCAAGAAATAAAAATATCTTGATGACTCCCCCCCCTCCAAGGAATAAATATATATTGATGGTTCCCCCCCCCCCCCCCCCCACGGAATAAGAAATATCTTGATGTCCCCCACTCCTCCTGCTAATCCCCCTCCCCAATAATAACAAGCAGTGTGACAGCTTCTCCCACCCAGGGTGGGGAGTTGCGAGGCGGAAGGCGAGAGAGAACTTTCTCCTCGGGTTTGATGCAGTCGCTCCCGCTCACGGCCGGAGCTGCCTTACTGTCACCGCCAGTTGCTCACGTTTCCCCGCGGCGCTCGGGTTGTCAGATCGATGAACCTGCGGTCAGGCTGAATTGAAACTGCTTTGCCTAAAAATCCGCAAAGCCGTCTATGAGGCTCGGGTAACTAACCGTGCAATGACCCCCCATCATATCGACATGATATTGTATCGCCATTTCGGGCTCGGTGTGACACCTTTGTACATTCTCGCCCCTGCAGTTCAAACCCAATCGGAGGTTAATTTGAATTTAAGGCAATATTTATCATTGCAGAAAGGCGACACAGACCAGAAGCCGGGGGGGGGGGGGGGGGGGGTGCTGCAAAAAAAGGATTTCGAAACAGACCCGGGAGAAGTGTGTCTTAATGATTGCAAATCAAAATGCAATTAAAAAAAATAGGAGCAATGGTTTTAATGCGACAATGGTGTATTCGCAAATGTTAAAGCACATTTTAGCCCGTTCCATTAAAAGGTGAAGCATTCTTCACAGCGTTCATGGCCAGTGGCTTGCTCTGTGTTTGGGAGAGAAATCCGGGGATTATAGTGTCGTGTTAGGAAACATGACCTTAAGAAAACAAGAGTCGGATAACTTCTAGAAAGCGGCACCATTCTGACCACACGAAAACCCACTGCTGGAATTATCGATTGATAATCAATCACTTCCTGGGTGTCACATCCTCGGGGCGCAGGGACGTACATAAAGAGATGTTTAGATATTTATATATAATGCAAATATGCAGCATTCCGAGCATCAGGCTGATGAATCGTTCCGCTCCAAGTTTTTTTAAATGTTATATCTGATGTCCTTCCCACCCCCGTCTTGTTTTGGAGCGGCAGATTAGACAGGGCGAGGGATGTGAGCAGCCTCCATTACACGTGAGTCTCATGTGACTGGAGCTTTTTTTTTACTGTCAGAGCAAAGACGTGCCTGGAGTCACAGGGTTGAACACGTAGCCCTGTACACCCACACGTTCATTAAAGGCAGGATAGTGTGGTGCAGTAAACTCCGGCTGATCACAGTCAGCACAGAGACAGAGCTAGACAGACAGACAGACAGAGAGATAGATAGACAGGAAAACCCCAGGCAGCCAGCACTAACTAAAAGCAACAACAAAAAATACTGAAATGGACAGGATCACAGCTGGCCAGCCTCCTCCTTGTCTGCCGAAAATCCCAACTTTTGAAAGCAGCGAGATGCAAGGGTATGCTTACGGATTTTAATTGTTATTCTTTATTTTTTTTGATCATAAGCTAAAAGCTTGTTTTAATTGAAACCGCCTCTTATTTTTGCCTCTTTTTTCCCTCCTCCTCCCCCAGAATGGAGTTCTCCCACATGTTTGTTTATAAAGCTAAAAGAGGCTTAAAGAGAGGCGACGACAGCAAGGTACTGTGCCCCTTTATCCTGCGTATGTGGGCATTGCCGGGTTCATATCTAGATGGGATTTCGAATTGCGGTGCAAAGGAAAAAAACGGCCTGTGCAGAAGCATAACGATTATTAACCCACCCTTAAATATTTGTTTCAATCTCAGGAAACGTATAAATTACCACACCGGCTGATAGAAAAGAAAAGACGTGATAGGATTAATGAGTGCATAGCTCAGTTAAAGGACATGCTTCCCGAACACCTCAAGCTGACGGTAAGAGACACTGAAATGAAACGTGCTTTGGCAATAACTGCTGCACAGTGTTAACGGCGCCGTCTGTCTGCCTTTCCATTTTTAATGTGTGTGTGGGGGGGGGGGGGGGGGTCTAGTGGGGACACTTGTTTACGTAAACCTGAATTAGCCCCGTTTTGTTTTCCTTTCGGGTAAAATGGAAGATCCGGAAACATTTGAAATTAAATGAAATTAAATGAAGATCGCTTATTGTCACAAGTAGGCTTCAAATGAAGTTACTGTGAAAAGCCCTAGTCGTGAGGGAGAGAAGGTTCACAATCTGATTTGAAATTGAAAATAAGGAAACATTAGATCGTTTCATGAGGTGAAGCAAGCTGTGTGGTACTAGGAGTCTGGGGTGGAGGGAGTGCGGGGTGGGCAAGGGGATTTATGAAATCCCTCCTTTTCATAACATACACACCTGGGATTTTCGGATTAGTTTGGGTTGTCCTTGGCAGCACATTAAATTATTCCATTAAAATGGTTTCCAGGAAAAAAATAAAAATGTGTGAGGTGCAGGATTTTGCTCATATCTCCTGTTCAGCAAACACATGCTGGTACAGTACATTCAACATGGGAATCAACACGGGACAGGATTTTTAATGATTAGCTATTAGTTCTAAGGGCTTTAAATGGTTAGGTACCATTCACTTACTTATGGTGAATTTTAATGTTTGCTACCTGGCGAGTTTCTGAATGTCTGAGTTCTCCTGAATGTGTTTACATCACTAGCCCAGGTTCCTGTTGGGTGTGAGATGCAAGTTGATCTCATGTGGAATAGAGGTTTGACCTCACTGTGTCTCTGAATCTGTATTAGTTGTGATGCCATGTCATTAACCCCAGCAAGTGCCCTCGTTAATTATCCATACATCTTTGTTGCAGACTCTGGGACATTTGGAAAAAGCTGTGGTACTTGAGCTTACCTTGAAACACGTGAAGGCACTAACTGGCCTCATTGAGCAGCAGCAACAGAAAATACTAGCCCTGCAGAGTGGTCTGCAAATCGGTAAGTGTTGTGCTAGGACTCAGACCAGGCAATGACGTTTGGATTCTGTCCATTATTTGTTTACTTATAAACAAAATGAAATATTGGATTGCTTGAGTTTAGTCATGCCTTTGTGGCTATTATCATAATGCTTTTGAACATTGCACAATGACGTTAGCAGATTTGTGACTTCTGTCAACTACTGACCTATCTCCTTTTGTGGTTTTGAACTTTAATTTCAAGCCTTGCAACCTGTTGCCATCGTGGCAGGGTTGGCACAGTCCAAAATGGTGGTAGGAATGCAGCTGATTTTATTTATTTTCCACTGTCCAGACATTCGAGTGTTCCCAAACATGCTATTTTAAAGCTTTTGAGCTGTTTCAGAAATTTGCTTCTATTTATAAAACATGATGATGGGAACTTTTAACTTGGATCATGCACCGGAATCCGTACTGGCTGCCAATTGTGAGCTCTGATCAGCAAACGAAAGAATGCCAGCCACCGTACACTCTAAGTTAAACTATGGACACACCTGAAGTCCATACTCTGAAAGAAGATAGAAAATGTAAAATATCCTGAACTATAATTTCAGATTTGTCTTTTCATTTTAGCGGAAGGAACTTTTTTTGTAGGCCAGCTGGTTTAACGCAAATGTCTTTACTTCTCAGGTGAACAGACAGTTAAGGCTTCTGAGTCCAGCCATGAAATGTTTCAGTCTGGCTTCCAGATGTGCGCCAAAGAAGTGTTGCAATTTCTGGCAAAGCATGAAAACCTGAGAGAGGTGAAGCCCACGCATTTAATCAATCATCTTCAGAAGATGGGAGCAGACATCCACACTGGGGGATATATCAGCGGGATAGGGCAGCCCTTGACACGGTACCCAGATGGAGATTTCAGGCCCAAGCCCTTGAGTGGGGCTGAAGGGCCAGGCAAAAACTGTGTGCCTGTAATCCAGAGGACTTGTCCGGCCAGCAGTGAGCAAAGTGGTAGTGATACCGACACCGATAGCGGGTATGGGGGTGAGCCGGACAAGAGTGATTCCAAGCATGACCTGGAGAGCCCCAGGAGAGAAAATGGGCTGAAACACCCCCTGGTGGAAAGGATCGTCTCCATTAAACAAGAATATGAGGAGCCCCCGATGAAGAAAGCTCGGATGGAGCTGTCTGAGGAAGATATCCATGTTGCTAATGGAGACCTGGCTGTGGGTGGCTTCCTAGGGCATCATACGCCTCCTCTGTGTGTGCCTTTTTACCTGCTGCCTCCATCGGCAGCTGCCGCGTATATGCCCATGCTGGAGAAATGTTGGTACCCAACCTCGATGCCAGTCTTGTACCCTGGGATTCCTGCATCAGCTGCACTGTCCGGGCTGATGAGCCCTGATAAACTCTCTCCGCTCTTAATTCCTCAGAGGGGAGCTTCACCAGCCTCTATATCTCCCACAATGGACACATCAGCTCTGATCCAAGCCCTGAAGCAAGTCCCACACTTGGGTGTGGAAACCAAAGACTGATTTATTTTCCGAAAAGGAACTGCGATATAGTGTGTTTACATGAAAAGAAAATCTCAAATTTAAAACTAATTTGGAAATGACAATGCCAGGATGGCTAGTGTTTACAGTTAGATTTGATGCCATTTTCCAATGGTTGTAGCCTAAGCTAGTGTAAACAGTTTGAAATGACTGTCAAGACCATAATTCATTCACAGTTGTAGAGAAAGGGCAGCAGATTGCTTCCGATGTGAAGCCTTTGCTTAAAGTGCAATGGATTTAAACAAAACATTTTATCATAACTGTTCTTCTTTTCCAGCTAAAAGAAACCTCCAAAGTTTTCATATAGTTTCAGAAGTGTAAATGCACTGTCTGTGAAATGAATGTAAATGGTGAAATTATAGATGCTGCTTAAGCTTTCTGCTGTAATAATAGCCAAGGAACTGACTTGTGCTTTTCCTATAGCACTGATATGCTGCTAAAAGACCCCACCCAGTCTAAAAGCACCAAATATTAAATGTAACTGCTTCTGTATATACCTGTGTTTTTGCAGGATTGATAAGTCAGTAGTAACTATCCTTGCAGACTCTATAAAGGGGATGTTGAGTGGTATTGGTGACCATACATCTGAGCGAGTGATGTACAGAGTGGTACGTTAAATGTGTCAGCATGCCGTTTTGAGGGGACTGTATGAATTTGCTGTAAAATTTGATGTGTTAAGCATGAATGATGGACAGGTCAAGATTTTGAGAATGCCAAAGTCACTACTGGATAGCCTCTTTAACGCACAATGCTTTGAAAACTTGTGATTAAAAATGAACTTTTTTTTTCTCTTTGCCATTCGTAAAAAGATGTTGCCTTTTGGGTTCTGACATCTGGTATAGGTCTGCTGGTAAACCCTTACATTTGTGTAAATACTGGAATGCAGGAAATATAAGAAGGTTGAATGTAATGTTTTGAAAAAAAAAAGATGAAGATTAGTTTTGTATAGGGACAGGTACACAGACTATTTTTGGAAACTTACTGCAGATGGAATATTGAATTGTACATATGTTGTTTATACATAAATGTTACTATTCGTTTAAAAAATGATTAATAAAATATTTTTCCTGTGGAATTGTGTATGTACAATTAAAAATGCTGTGAAACAGTGAATATTTGCTCAATTAAAGCACTGGTTAGTGAGACATTTTGGAAAACACAGTTGATCAAATATCTACACTAGTTAATATAGTCTAAGCCAGTAGATCATTGGTAATACAATCAATTAACTAATGTACTTGAAGGCCCATTCAAAATGGCTGCAAAATCTTAATGTGTCTGGAGCCGCATTCTGTCTCACGTGCTGTAAACGTCCAACTAACATAATTCAACGTGGATAAATTATTTTCCATTGTTACCTATAGTATAATGGAATTAAAAGCAGTGTCATGGATATTTAAGAGAACTACCGGATGATTTAGGTGCTGTGTCACCGCACTGGCATCTTTAGACTCTGAAGTATTTTAGCCATCAGCTGGTTAGGGTCAGTGGCAGTGTGCAGTTTCCCATGATCTGATTCTCATTAATGTGCTTAGAAAAAGGAACGGCGATTGAAGAGGGCAGGACAGTGTAACTGCGATGGAGCACCAAGGTTTGCAGCGTCCATTTTCTCAATTTGTACAGATTCACAGCACCATACTATTTTTATCTCGCAGAGGTCCACGTTTAAGTACTACTCTGAGAAGAAATTCACCAACTTATTTTTTCCTGGCTCAAAGCACATAAATAAGGTGGTGGCATTGTGGAGGGCCATTTCTAAATGTAGTTCAGATCAGGAACAGGGCCCCAGTTTCACATTCAAGTGTAGTAATCTGAGAAGCAAGAAGGATAGAAAGTCTACTCTGATGGCAATGCAAAGGATTTTCAAACATGATGATTAAAACTCACTTTTAGACCAGTTACAACAAGATATAAACCATACGGGTTAATGATTCATACTGTGTGAAAACCGAGCTAGAACTGCAACCCCACTCGAATCCAACAGGGTATGACCCCTGCCACAATAAACTGCATTTGTATAGTGCCTTTATTGTTGCTTAAAAAGTCCAAAAGGATTGGTTCAATTTGTAATTAACCTGTTAGGAGTTAACTAGTGTTACGGGATCATAGTTAAAGATGCATTTCACTTTTATACTCTACATATATAATCTGCAATGTAGGATAGCTCTTTTTTTTTAAAAGACGCAGTCCTCCAGCAGTTCAAATTTTTGGCGATGTTCCTAGCAACTCTGGAGCTATCAACCCTCGGTTCTAAATCAGAAGTTGGATTTTTTTCTGTTTCTCAGTCTCCAGGCTTGGCCGGCTGCTGGCCAGGGTGCCTGAGAACAGCTACAATTCCTTCCGTCGCTGAAAGCGAGGGTGAGGTTTTTAAAAAAAAGCCTGAGCATGTTTCACAAAGTACACTGGCTACAATCAGGGTCCGGATTATTCCACCCCAGCAGCGGAATGGGAAAGGAAGACGGGAAGGGAGATGGAGGGCAAGTGAATGTTCAAAACCACCGGGGGGGGGGGGGGGAGTCTGGTACAAACAGGTCAGAGGTGCATTAAAACACCTTCACTTCTTGGCCATGTAACAACGCCAGCGGACAGTTCACTGCAGGTTGTGAACGCCTCCGGCTCCTTCTACAAAGCAGAGTAAATACTGGGGAGCTGCAGATCGTGACTGGGGGATTTGTAAGGGAAAATCACATTTGCAATCGCTCCTCTGCGAAAATGGGCTCTCTGGACGGGTTGGGCAGAGCTGGAGGGCGGGGGGTGGGGGGAGTCATGAGGGCGCTGCAAATGACCACAGACCCCCCCCCCCCCCCCCCCCCCAAACCTCAACTTCCCACATACCCAGCGGCTCTATATTAAAGTATGAAGTGGACCTCGCTTTATCAAATGCTTTATCCGTGTTTTCATTTATAACTCGAATAACAACAGGAACCGCCCACTGGCCGGACGTGCAGTCTGAATCCGAATGGGAATCGCTGATCTGAGATTGTCGCCCGGTTATTTTCCAGTTCAAACGCCTCACCCAGTCTTGACCTGCTCTCCCAGGCCGCCCCTACAATGTCACGTTTCCGGCTCAGCCTCTTCATGTGCACGGCTGACTAAATAAAGCCACGGCTCGGCTTCTTGGAATAGACGTGTCTTGGCAGCGAGTCAGAATCGCCCTGTGCCACACTGCGAAACTGCGTCTTAGCAACGAGAGATCTCCCCCCCCACCCCGCCAAGCACACAAACACAAACACGTCACTGACAGGATTATATAACTCCTCTGAGCAAGCCACTTCACTGGATTCCAGGCTACACTGCAGACGATTTAATCTACAGTTTTTGAGTCACACAGAGCGAACAGGCAGACTCCTGACTAAATAGTAAATACGACTGCAGCTGAATGTATACACATCATATAATGTACAGACAGGATATCGTGTGTGTGTGTGCACAGGGTAGCCTGTGTGTGTTGGAACAGGATAGTCTGTGTGAACAGGATAGTCTGTGTGTGTGAACAGGATAGTCTGTGCGTGTGAACAGGATAGTCTGTGTGTGTGTGAATATGAAAAAAAAGAATGAAAATCACTTATTGTCACGAGTAGGCTTCAATGAAGCTACTGTGAAAAGCCCCTAGTCGCCACATTCCGGCACCTGTTCGGGGAGGCTGTTACGGGATAGTCTGTGTGTGAGAACAAGATAGTCTGTGTGTGTGAACAGAATAATCTGTGTGAACAGGATAGTCTGTGTGTGTGAACAGGATAGTCTGTGTGAACAGGATAGTCTTGAGTGTGAACAGGATAGTCTGTGTGTGTGTGAACAGGATAGTCTGTGAGTGTGTGTGAACAGGATAGTCTGTGAGTGTGCGTGAACAGGATAGTTTGTGTTTGAACTGGTTTATCTGTGTGTGTTAACAGGTTAGTCTGTGTGAACAGGATAGTTTGTGTGTGAACAGGATAGTCTGTGTGTGTGTGTGAACAGGATAGTCTGTGTGAGTGTGAACAGGATAGTCTGTGTGTGTGAATAGGATAGTCTGTGTGTGTGAACAGTATAATCTGTGAACAGGATAGTCTGTGTGTGTGAACAGGATAGTCTGCGTGAACAGGATAGTCTGTGTGTGTGTGAATAGGATCGTCTGTGTGTGTGAACAGGATAATCTGTGTGAACAGGATAGTCTGTGTGTGTGTGAACAGGATAGTCTGTGTGTGTGTGAACAGGATAGTCTGTGTGTGTGTGTGAATAGGATAGTTTGTGTGTGTGTGAACAGTATAGTCTGTGTGTGTGTGTGTGTGTGTGAACAGGATAGTCTGTGAGTGTGTGTGAACAGGATAGTCTGTGTGTGTGTGAACAGGATAGTCTGTGAGTGTGTGTGAACAGGATAGTTTGTGTGTGAACTGGTTTATCTGTGTGTGTTAACAGGTTAGTCTGTGTGAACAGGATAGTCTGTGTGTGTGAGAACAGGATAGTCTGTGTGTGTGAACAGGATATTCTTTGTGAACAGGATAGTGTGTGTGTGAACAGGATAGTCTGTGAGTGTGTGAACAGGACAGTCTGTGAGTGTGTGAACAGGATAGTCTGTGAGTGTGTGTGAACAGGATAGTTTGTGTGTGAACTGGTTTATCTGTGTGTGTTAACAGGTTAGTCCGTGTGAACAGGATAGTTTGTTTGTGAACAGGATAGTCTGTGTGTGTGTGTGAACAGGATAGTCTGTGTGTGTGTGAACAGGATAGTCTGTGTGTGTGAATAGGATAGTCTGTGTGTGAGAACAGGATAGTCTGTGTGTGTGAACAGGATATTATGTGTGAACAGGATAGTCTGTGTGTGTGAACAGGATAGTCTGTGTGTGTGTGTGAACAGGATAGTATGTGTGTGAACAGGATAGTATGTGTATGTGAACAGCATAGTATGTGTGTGTGAGAACAGGATAGTTTGTGTGTGTGAACAGGATAGTCTGTGTGTGTGAACAGGATAGTCTGTGTGTGTGTGAATAGGATAGTCTGTGTAAACATGATAGTCTGTGTGTGTAAGTGAACAGGATAGTCTGTGAGTGTGTGAACAGTATAGTTTGTGTGTGAACAGGATAGTCTGTGTGTGTGAACAGGATAGTTTGTGTGAGTGAACAGGATAGTCTGTGAGTGTGGGAATAGGATAGTATGTGTGTGTGAACATCGTAGTCTGTGTGTGAACAGGATGGTCTGTGTGTGTGAACAGGATAGTCTGTGTGTGTAAACATGATAGTCTGTGTGTAAACAGGATAGTCTGTTTGTGTGAACAGGATAGTCTGTGTGTGAACAGGATAGTATGTGTGTGTGAACAGGAAAGTCTGTATGTGTGAACAGGATAGTCTGTGTGTGAACAGGATAGTCTGTGTGTGTGTGAATAGGATAGTCTGTGTGTGTGAACAGGATAATCTGTGTGAACAGGATAGTCTGTGTGTGTGTGAACAGGATAGTCTGTGTGTGTGTGAACAGGATTGTCTGTGTGTGTGTGAACAGGATAGTCTGTGAGTGTGTGTGAACAGGATAGTTTGTGTGTGAACTGGTTTATCTGTGTGTGTTAACAGGTTAGTCTGTGTGAACAGGATAGTCTGTGTGTGTGAGAACAGGATAGTCTGTGTGTGTGAACAGGATATTCTTTGTGAACAGGATAGTGTGTGTGTGTGAACAGGATAGTCTGTGAGTGTGTGAACAGGACAGTCTGTGAGTGTGTGAACAGGATAGTCTGTGAGTGTGTGTGAACAGGATAGTTTGTGTGTGAACTGGTTTATCTGTGTGTGTTAACAGGTTAGTCTGTGTGAACAGGATAGTTTGTGTGTGAACAGGATAGTCTGTGTGTGTGTGAACAGGATAGTCTGTGTGTGTGTGAACAGGATAGTCTGTGTGTGTGAATAGGATAGTCTGTGTGTGAGAACAGGATAGTCTGTGTGTGTGAACAGGATATTATGTGTGAACAGGATAGTCTGTGTGTGTGAACAGGATAGTCTGTGAGTGTATGTGAACAGGATAGTATGTGTGTGAACAGGATAGTATGTGTATGTGAACAGGATAGTCTGTGTGTGTGAGAACAGGATAGTTTGTGTGTGTGAACAGGATAGTCTGTGTGTGTGAACAGGATAGTCTGTGTGTGTGTGAATAGGATAGTCTGTGTGAACATGATAGTCTGTGAGTGGAAGTGAACAGGATAGTCTGTGAGTGTGTGAACAGGATAGTTTGTGTGTGAACAGGATAGTCTGTGTGTGTGAACAGGATAGTCTGTGTGTGTGAACAGGATGGTCTGTGAGTGTGGGAATAGGATAGTATGTGTGTGTGAACATCGTAGTCTGTGTGTGAACAGGATGGTCTGTGTGCGTGAACAGGATAGTCTGTGTGTGTAAACATGATAGTCTATGTGTAAACAGGATAGTCTGTGTGTGAACAGGATAATCTGTGTGTGAACAGGATAGTCTGTGTGTGTGAACAGGATAGTGAGTGTGTGAACAGGATAGTCTGTGTGTGTGAACAGGATAGTCTGTGTGTGTGAACAGGATAGTCTGTGTGTGTGAACAGGATAGTTTGTGTGTGAACATGTTTGCCTGTGTGTGTGAACAGGATAGTCTGTGTGTGTGGACAGGATAGTCTGTGTGTGTGAGAACAGGATAGTTTGTGTGTGAACCGGATAGTCTGTGTGTGTGAACAGGATAGTCTGTGTGTGTGAACAGGATAGTTTGTGTGTGTGTGAACAGGATTGTCTGTGTGTGTGTGTGAACAGGATAGTCTGTGTGTGTGAACAGGATAGTCTGTGACTGTGTGAACATGATAGTTTGTGTGTGAACTGTTTATCTGTGTGTGTTAACAGGTTAGTCTGTGTGAAGAGGATAGTTTGTGTGTGAACAGGATACTCTGTCTGTGTGAACAGGATAGTTTGTGTGTGTACTGGTTCATCTGTGTGTGTTAACAGGTTAGTCTGTATGAACAGGATAGTTTGTGTGTGTACAGGAAAGTCTGTGTGTGTGAACAGGATAGTCTGTGTGTGAACAGAATAGTCTATGTGTGTGAACAGGATAGTTTGTGTGTGTGAACAGGATAGTCTGTGTGTGTGAGAACAGGTTAGTTTGTGTGTGTGAACAGGATAGTCTGTGTGTGAACTGGTTTATCTGTGTGTGTTAACAGGTTAGTCTGTGTGAACCGGATAGTTTATTTGTGAACAGGATAATCTGTGTGTGTGTGAACAGGATAGTCTGTGTGTGTGAACAGGATAGTCTGTGTATGTGAACAGGATAGTTTGTATGTGAACTGGTTTATCTGTGTGTTAACAGGTTAGTCTGTGTGAACAGGATATTTTGTGTGTGCGCAGGATAATCTGTGTGTGTGAACAGGACAGTCTGTGTGTGAACAGGATAGTCTGTGAGTGTGGGAATAGGATAGTCTGTGTGTGTGAACAGGATAGTCTGTGTGTGAACAGGATAGTCTGTGTGTGTGAACAGGATAGTCTGTGTGTGAACAGGATAGTCTGTGTGTGAACAGGATAGTCTGTGTGTGTGAACAGGATAGTCTGTGAGTGGGTGAACATGATAGTTTGTGTGTGAACTGCTTTATCTGTGTGTGTTAACAGGTTAGTCTGTGAGAACAGGATAGTTTGTGTGTGAACAGGATAGTCTGTGTGTGTGTGTGAACAGGATAGTCTGTGTGTGTGTGAATAGGATAGTCTGTGTGAACATGATAGTCTGTGAGTGGAAGTGAACAGGATAGTCTGTGAGTGTGTGAACAGGATAGTTTGTGTGTGAACAGGATAGTCTGTGTGTGTGAACAGGATTGTCTGTGAGTGTGGGAATAGGATAGTATGTGTGTGTGAACATCGTAGTCTGTGTGTGAACAGGATGGTCTGTGTGCGTGAACAGGATAGTCTGTGTGTGTATACATGATAGTCTATGTGTAAACAGGATAGTCTGTGTGTGTGAACAGGATAATCTGTGTGTGAACAGGATAGTCTGTGTGTGTGAACAGGATAGTGAGTGTGTGAACAGGATAGTCTGTGTGTGTGAACAGGATAGTCTGTGTGTGTGAACAGGATAGTCTGTGTGTGTGAACAGGATAGTTTGTGTGTGAACATGATAGCCCGTGTGTGTGAACAGGATAGTCTGTGTGTGTGGACAGGATAGTCTGTGTGTGTGAGAACAGGATAGTTTGTGTGTGAACCGGATAGTCTGTGTGTGTGAACAGGATAGTCTGTGTGTGTGAACAGGATAGTTTGTGTGTGTGTGAACAGGATTGTCTGTGTGTGTGTGTGAACAGGATAGTCTGTGTGTGTGAACAGGATAGTCTGTGACTGTGTGAACATGATAGTTTGTTTGTGAACTGTTTATCTGTGTGTGTTAACAGGTTAGTCTGTGTGACGAGGATAGTTTGTGTGTGAACAGGATACTCTGTCTGTGTGAACAGGATAGTTTGTGTGTGTACTGGTTCATCTGTGTGTGTTAACAGGTTAGTCTGTATGAACAGGATAGTCTGTGTGTGTGAACAGGATAGTCTGTGTGTGAACAGGATAGTCTGTGTGTGTGAACAGGATAGTCTGTGTGTGAACAGGATAGTCTGTGTGTGAACAGGATAGTCTGTGTGTGTGAACAGGATAGTCTGTGAGTGGGTGAACATGATAGTTTGTGTGTGAACTGCTTTATCTGTGTGTGTTAACAGGTTAGTCTGTGAGAACAGGATAGTTTGTGTGTGAACAGGATAGTCTGTGTGTGTGTGTGAACAGGATAGTCTGTGTGTGTGTGAATAGGATAGTCTGTGTGAACATGATAGTCTGTGAGTGGAAGTGAACAGGATAGTCTGTGAGTGTGTGAACAGGATAGTTTGTGTGTGAACAGGATAGTCTGTGTGTGTGAACAGGATAGTCTGTGTGTGTGAACAGGATTGTCTGTGAGTGTGGGAATAGGATAGTATGTGTGTGTGAACATCGTAGTCTGTGTGTGAACAGGATGGTCTGTGTGCGTGAACAGGATAGTCTGTGTGTGTAAACATGATAGTCTATGTGTAAACAGGATAGTCTGTGTGTGTGAACAGGATAATCTGTGTGTGAACAGGATAGTCTGTGTGTGTGAACAGGATAGTGAGTGTGTGAACAGGATAGTCTGTGTGTGTGAACAGGATAGTTTGTGTGTGAACATGATAGCCTGTGTGTGTGAACAGGATAGTCTGTGTGTGTGGACAGGATAGTCTGTGTGTGTGAGAACAGGATAGTTTGTGTGTGAACCGGATAGTCTGTGTGTGTGAACAGGATAGTCTGTGTGTGTGAACAGGATAGTTTGTGTGTGTGTGAACAGGATTGTCTGTGTGTGTGTGTGAACAGGATAATCTGTGTGTGAACAGGATAGTCTGTGTGTGTGAACAGGATAGTGAGTGTGTGAACAGGATAGTCTGTGTGTGTGAACAGGATAGTTTGTGTGTGAACATGATAGCCTGTGTGTGTGAACAGGATAGTCTGTGTGTGTGGACAGGATAGTCTGTGTGTGTGAGAACAGGATAGTTTGTGTGTGAACCGGATAGTCTGTGTGTGTGAACAGGATAGTCTGTGTGTGTGAACAGGATAGTTTGTGTGTGTGTGAACAGGATTGTCTGTGTGTGTGTGTGAACAGGATAGTCTGTGTGTGTGAACAGGATAGTCTGTGACTGTGTGAACATGATAGTTTGTGTGTGAACTGTTTATCTGTGTGTGTTAACAGGTTAGTCTGTGTGAAGAGGATAGTTTGTGTGTGAACAGGATACTCTGTCTGTGTGAACAGGATAGTTTGTGTGTGTACTGGTTCATCTGTGTGTGTTAACAGGTTAGTCTGTATGAACAGGATAGTCTGTGTGTGTGAACAGGATAGTCTGTGTGTGAACAGGATAGTCTGTGTGTGTGAACAGGATAGTCTGTGTGTGAACAGGATAGTCTGTGTGTGAACAGGATAGTCTGTGTGTGTGAACAGGATAGTCTGTGAGTGGGTGAACATGATAGTTTGTGTGTGAACCTCTTTATCTGTGTGTGTTAACAGGTTAGTCTGTGAGAACAGGATAGTTTGTGTGTGAACAGGATAGTCTGTGTGTGTGTGTGAACAGGATAGTCTGTGTGTGTGTGAATAGGATAGTCTGTGTGAACATGATAGTCTGTGAGTGGAAGTGAACAGGATAGTCTGTGAGTGTGTGAACAGGATAGTTTGTGTGTGAACAGGATAGTCTGTGTGTGTGAACAGGATAGTCTGTGTGTGTGAACAGGATTGTCTGTGAGTGTGGGAATAGGATAGTATGTGTGTGTGAACATCGTAGTCTGTGTGTGAACAGGATGGTCTGTGTGCGTGAACAGGATAGTCTGTGTGTGTAAACATGATAGTCTATGTGTAAACAGGATAGTCTGTGTGTGTGAACAGGATAATCTGTGTGTGAACAGGATAGTCTGTGTGTGTGAACAGGATAGTGAGTGTGTGAACAGGATAGTCTGTGTGTGTGAACAGGATAGTTTGTGTGTGAACATGATAGCCTGTGTGTGTGAACAGGATAGTCTGTGTGTGTGGACAGGATAGTCTGTGTGTGTGAGAACAGGATAGTTTGTGTGTGAACCGGATAGTCTGTGTGTGTGAACAGGATAGTCTGTGTGTGTGAACAGGATAGTTTGTGTGTGTGTGAACAGGATTGTCTGTGTGTGTGTGTGAACAGGATAGTCTGTGTGTGTGAACAGGATAGTCTGTGACTGTGTGAACATGATAGTTTGTGTGTGAACTGTTTATCTGTGTGTGTTAACGGGTTAGTCTGTGTGAAGAGGATAGTTTGTGTGTGAACAGGATACTCTGTCTGTGTGAACAGGATAGTCTGTGTGTGTGAACAGGATAGTTTGTGTGTGTGTGAACAGGATTGTCTGTGTGTGTGTGTGAACAGGATAGTCTGTGTGTGTGAACAGGATAGTCTGTGACTGTGTGAACATGATAGTTTGTGTGTGAACTGTTTATCTGTGTGTGTTAACGGGTTAGTCTGTGTGAAGAGGATAGTTTGTGTGTGAACAGGATACTCTGTCTGTGTGAACAGGATAGTTTGTGTGTGTACTGGTTCATCTGTGTGTGTTAACAGGTTAGTCTGTGTGAACAGGATAGTTTGTGTGTGTACAGGAAAGTCTGTGTGTGTGAACAGGATAGTCTGTGTGTGAACAGAATAGTCTATGTGTGTGAACAGGATAGTTTGTGTCTGTGAACAGGATAGTCTGTGTGTGTGAGAACAGGTTAGTTTGTGTGTGTGAACAGGATAGTCTGTGTGTGAACTGGTTTATCTGTGTGTGTTAACAGGTTAGTCTGTGTGAACCGGATAGTTTATTTGTGAACAGGATAATCTGTGTGTGTGTGAACAGGATAGTCTGTGTGTGTGAACAGGATAGTCTGTGTATGTGAACAGGATAGTTTGTATGTGAACTGGTTTATCTGTGTGTTAACAGGTTAGTCTGTGTGAACAGGATATTTTGTGTGTGCGCAGGATAATCTGTGTGTGTGAACAGGACAGTCTGTGTGTGAACAGGATAGTCTGTGAGTGTGGGAATAGGATAGTCTGTGTGTGTGAACAGGATAGTCTGTGTGTGAACAGGATAGTCTGTGTGTGTGAACAGGATAGTCTGTGTGTGAACAGGATAGTCTGTGTGTGAACAGGATAGTCTGTGTGTGTGAACAGGATAGTCTGTGAGTGGGTGAACATGATAGTTTGTGTGTGAACTGCTTTATCTGTGTGTGTTAACAGGTTAGTCTGTGAGAACAGGATAGTTTGTGTGTGAACAGGATAGTCTGTGTGTGTGTGTGAACAGGATAGTCTGTGTGTGTGTGAATAGGATAGTCTGTGTGAACATGATAGTCTGTGAGTGGAAGTGAACAGGATAGTCTGTGAGTGTGTGAACAGGATAGTTTGTGTGTGAACAGGATAGTCTGTGTGTGTGAACAGGATTGTCTGTGAGTGTGGGAATAGGATAGTATGTGTGTGTGAACATCGTAGTCTGTGTGTGAACAGGATGGTCTGTGTGCGTGAACAGGATAGTCTGTGTGTGTATACATGATAGTCTATGTGTAAACAGGATAGTCTGTGTGTGTGAACAGGATAATCTGTGTGTGAACAGGATAGTCTGTGTGTGTGAACAGGATAGTGAGTGTGTGAACAGGATAGTCTGTGTGTGTGAACAGGATAGTCTGTGTGTGTGAACAGGATAGTCTGTGTGTGTGAACAGGATAGTTTGTGTGTGAACATGATAGCCCGTGTGTGTGAACAGGATAGTCTGTGTGTGTGGACAGGATAGTCTGTGTGTGTGAGAACAGGATAGTTTGTGTGTGAACCGGATAGTCTGTGTGTGTGAACAGGATAGTCTGTGTGTGTGAACAGGATAGTTTGTGTGTGTGTGAACAGGATTGTCTGTGTGTGTGTGTGAACAGGATAGTCTGTGTGTGTGAACAGGATAGTCTGTGACTGTGTGAACATGATAGTTTGTGTGTGAACTGTTTATCTGTGTGTGTTAACAGGTTAGTCTGTGTGAAGAGGATAGTTTGTGTGTGAACAGGATACTCTGTCTGTGTGAACAGGATAGTTTGTGTGTGTACTGGTTCATCTGTGTGTGTTAACAGGTTAGTCTGTATGAACAGGATAGTCTGTGTGTGTGAACAGGATAGTCTGTGTGTGAACAGGACAGTCTGTGTGTTAACAGGTTAGTCTGTATGAACAGGATAGTCTGTGTGTGTGAACAGGATAGTCTGTGTGTGAACAGGATAGTCTGTGTGTGTGAACAGGATAGTCTGTGTGTGAACAGGATAGTCTGTGTGTGAACAGGATAGTCTGTGTGTGTGAACAGGATAGTCTGTGAGTGGGTGAACATGATAGTTTGTGTGTGAACTGCTTTATCTGTGTGTGTTAACAGGTTAGTCTGTGAGAACAGGATAGTTTGTGTGTGAACAGGATAGTCTGTGTGTGTGTGTGAACAGGATAGTCTGTGTGTGTGTGAATAGGATAGTCTGTGTGAACATGATAGTCTGTGAGTGGAAGTGAACAGGATAGTCTGTGAGTGTGTGAACAGGATAGTTTGTGTGTGAACAGGATAGTCTGTGTGTGTGAACAGGATAGTCTGTGTGTGTGAACAGGATTGTCTGTGAGTGTGGGAATAGGATAGTATGTGTGTGTGAACATCGTAGTCTATGTGTGAACAGGATGGTCTGTGTGCGTGAACAGGATAGTCGGTGTGTGTAAACATGATAGTCTATGTGTAAACAGGATAGTCTGTGTGTGTGAACAGGATAATCTGTGTGTGAACAGGATAGTCTGTGTGTGTGAACAGGATAGTGAGTGTGTGAACAGGATAGTCTGTGTGTGTGAACAGGATAGTTTGTGTGTGAACATGATAGCCTGTGTGTGTGAACAGGATAGTCTGTGTGTGTGGACAGGATAGTCTGTGTGTGTGAGAACAGGATAGTTTGTGTGTGAACCGGATAGTCTGTGTGTGTGAACAGGATAGTCTGTGTGTGTGAACAGGATAGTTTGTGTGTGTGTGAACAGGATTGTCTGTGTGTGTGTGTGAACAGGATAGTCTGTGTGTGTGAACAGGATAGTCTGTGACTGTGTGAACATGATAGTTTGTGTGTGAACTGTTTATCTGTGTGTGTTAACGGGTTAGTCTGTGTGAAGAGGATAGTTTGTGTGTGAACAGGATACTCTGTCTGTGTGAACAGGATAGTTTGTGTGTGTACTGGTTCATCTGTGTGTGTTAACAGGTTAGTCTGTGTGAACAGGATAGTTTGTGTGTGTACAGGAAAGTCTGTGTGTGTGAACAGGATAGTCTGTGTGTGAACAGAATAGTCTATGTGTGTGAACAGGATAGTTTGTGTGTGTGAACAGGATAGTCTGTGTGTGTGAGAACAGGTTAGTTTGTGTGTGTGAACAGGATAGTCTGTGTGTGAACTGGTTTATCTGTGTGTGTTAACAGGTTAGTCTGTGTGAACCGGATAGTTTATTTGTGAACAGGATAATCTGTGTGTGTGTGAACAGGATAGTCTGTGTGTGTGAACAGGATAGTCTGTGTATGTGAACAGGATAGTTTGTATGTGAACTGGTTTATCTGTGTGTTAACAGGTTAGTCTGTGTGAACAGGATATTTAGTGTGTGCGCAGGATAATCTGTGTGTGTGAACAGGACAGTCTGTGTGTGAACAGGATAGTCTGTGAGTGTGGGAATAGGATAGTCTGTGTGTGTGAACAGGATAGTCTGTGTGTGAACAGGATAGTCTGTGTGTGTGAACAGGATAGTCTGTGTGTGAACAGGATAGTCTGTGTGTGAACAGGATAGTCTGTGTGTGTGAACAGGATAGTCTGTGAGTGGGTGAACATGATAGTTTGTGTGTGAACTGCTTTATCTGTGTGTGTTAACAGGTTAGTCTGTGAGAACAGGATAGTTTGTGTGTGAACAGGATAGTCTGTGTGTGTGTGTGAACAGGATAGTCTGTGTGTGTGTGAATAGGATAGTCTGTGTGAACATGATAGTCTGTGAGTGGAAGTGAACAGGATAGCCTGTGAGTGTGTGAACAGGATAGTTTGTGTGTGAACAGGATAGTCTGTGTGTGTGAACAGGATAGTCTGTGTGTGTGAACAGGATTGTCTGTGAGTGTGGGAATAGGATAGTATGTGTGTGTGAACATCGTAGTCTGTGTGTGAACAGGATGGTCTGTGTGCGTGAACAGGATAGTCTGTGTGTGTAAACATGATAGTCTATGTGTAAACAGGATAGTCTGTGTGTGTGAACAGGATAATCTGTGTGTGAACAGGATAGTCTGTGTGTGTGAACAGGATAGTGAGTGTGTGAACAGGATAGTCTGTGTGTGTGAACAGGATAGTCTGTGTGTGTGAACAGGTTAGTCTGTGTGTGTGAACAGGATAGTTTGTGTGTGAACATGATAGCCCGTGTGTGTGAACAGGATAGTCTGTGTGTGTGGACAGGATAGTCTGTGTGTGTGAGAACAGGATAGTTTGTGTGTGAACCGGATAGTCTGTGTGTGTGAACAGGATAGTCTGTGTGTGTGAACAGGATAGTTTGTGTGTGTGTGAACAGGATTGTCTGTGTGTGTGTGTGAACAGGATAGTCTGTGTGTGTGAACAGGATAGTCTGTGACTGTGTGAACATGATAGTTTGTGTGTGAACTGTTTATCTGTGTGTGTTAACAGGTTAGTCTGTGTGAAGAGGATAGTTTGTGTGTGAACAGGATACTCTGTCTGTGTGAACAGGATAGTTTGTGTGTGTACTGGTTCATCTGTGTGTGTTAACAGGTTAGTCTGTGTGAACAGGATAGTTTGTGTGTGTACAGGAAAGTCTATGTGTGTGAACAGGATAGTTTGTGTGTGTGAACAGGATAGTCTGTGTGTGTGAGAACAGGTTAGTTTGTGTGTGTGAACAGGATAGTCTGTGTGTGAACTGGTTTATCTGTGTGTGTTAACAGGTTAGTCTGTGTGAACCGGATAGTTTATTTGTGAACAGGATAATCTGTGTGTGTGTGAACAGGATAGTCTGTGTGTGTGAACAGGATAGTCTGTGTATGTGAACAGGATAGTTTGTATGTGAACTGGTTTATCTGTGTGTTAACAGGTTAGTCTGTGTGAACAGGATATTTTGTGTGTGCGCAGGATAATCTGTGTGTGTGAACAGGACAGTCTGTGTGTGAACAGGATAGTCTGTGAGTGTGGGAATAGGATAGTCTGTGTGTGTGAACAGGATAGTCTGTGTGTGAACAGGATAGTCTGTGTGTGTGAACAGGATAGTCTGTGTGTGAACAGGATAGTCTGTGTGTGAACAGGATAGTCTGTGTGTGTGAACAGGATAGTCTGTGAGTGGGTGAACATGATAGTTTGTGTGTGAACTGCTTTATCTGTGTGTGTTAACAGGTTAGTCTGTGAGAACAGGATAGTTTGTGTGTGAACAGGATAGTCTGTGTGTGTGAACAGGATAGTCTGTGTGTGAACAGGATAGGCTGTGTGTGTGAACAGGATAGTCTGTGTGTGTGAACAGGATAGTCTGTGTGTGTGAACAGGATAGTATGTGTGTGAACATGATAGTCTGTGTGTATGAACAGGATAGTCTGTGAGTGGGTGAACATGATAGTTTGTGTGTGAACTGCTTTATATGTGTGTGTTAATAGGTTAGTCTGTGTGAACAGGATAGTTTGTGTGTGAACAGGATAGTCTGTGTGTGTGTGAACAGGATAGTCTGTGTGTGAACAGGATAGTCTGTGTGTGTGAACAGGATAGTCTGTGTGCGTGAACAGGATAGTCTGTGTGTGAACAGGATAGTCTCTGTGTGTGTGAACAGGATAGTATGTGTGTGAACAGGATAGTCTGTGTGTGTGAACAGGATAGCCTGTGTGTGTGAGAACAGGATAGTTTGTGTGTGTGAACAGGATGGTCTGTGTGTGTGAACAGCATAGTCTGTGTGTGTGTGAACAGGATAACCTGTGTGTGAACAGGTTAGAGTGTGTGTTGTTATGGACAACCGTTTAGAGAACCCCAAAGTGTACCATGGAGTTCACCTGACCCACAGCTTTTAATAGATTGTGGTAAGTGGAGCACACGGCCCACTCCACAGGTGTAGTGCAGCAGAAATGGAACAGCATTTTTTAAAGCAAAACAATGTTTATTCTATGAACTCATGTTAACCTTTTTAAAACATACAGTGAACATCATAGCAACCATTAATTCAAATACAACCCCCAAAGAATACAACACTAAGTAATGCTTAATAACTTCCCAAAGAACATCCAGATGACAGAAGAAACAACTTTTAACAGAAACACATCAGGTTTACATTCAGTACTGAAAACATTTATAATTCTGAATTCACCAAATGATCAAGAGATAGTCTTGTCATGGCAAAGAGATCAACAGTACACCTGTTTTGTCTGGCTTCAGCTCCAACACTGAAAACGAAACTGAACCATACCCTGCAGCAAACAGCCTAAAATGAAAGTAAAAAGCTGACAGACAGCCCAGCACCACCCACACTCTGACATCACTGATAAACACCCATTTCTTAAAGGTACATTTATTAAACACCCATTTCTTGAAGGTACTCTCACATGACAGTCCCCCCCCAAGAAAAAAAATAAACCATCAACTTCAAATGGTTTCATTTTGCACCTTTTCACCATTCTTTAAGAAATGCACACAGTAAATATACTTTTCATTTCAGAAAACAACACATGCAAACTGGAATAATCAGATAGTCCATTTTTTTTCTTCTTCCTCCAACTGAAATCCTTCTCGATTGACAGTCTCTTTGAACAAGAAGGTCTCTGTACAATCCGTACATTTCTCTACGCCTCAGCATTTCCTTTTAAAGTCAGATACTTTAGTTCAATCTGATCGCTGGATCCCATGTAATTCTCCAACACAGGAGCATTGGCTATCACAGCTTTCAGGCAGTCAAATGCCTCTTGAAAGTCCACGGTCCACGGAAACTTTGATGTCTCTTCAGTAAATCCATCAGTGGGGCAATCACGCTACAAAACATTTGCAGAAATGTTCGATCAAATCCACTCATGCCAAGAAAATGCATTATTTCCATTCGTCTTGAGGATATCAGAAACTCCTCAATAACTGTTGCTGTCACATCCCGTGTGACCATTCGACTCTGTCCGATTGTATGGCCAAGGAAAGTGACTTGGGCTTTTCCAAATTCACCTTTGGCTAGGTTTATCACCGAACCCGCCTCCTGAAGTCGATCGAATAACTCCATCAGATGTTTTAAATGTTCTTTCCATGTCTGGCTGAAAATTACCAAATCGTCGATGTATACCGCACAATTGGGTAATCCTGAAACAACTTTGTTAGTTAACCATTGAATTGTGGCTGGGGCGTTTTTCATGCCAAATGGCATAACTTTGAATTGGTAAATACCATCTGGAGTCACGAAAGCTGAAATCTCCTTTGCCCTATCGGATAAAGGTACCTGCCAGTAACCTTTAAGTAAATCCAATTTGGAAATAAAAGCTGATTGTCCCACTTTCTCAATGCAATCCTCAAAAGGTGGGAAAGGATAAGAGCCCGTTCTTGTAACTGCATTAACCTTTCTATAATCCACACACACCCATCGGGTACCATCTGGTTTTGGTACCATCACTATTGGTGAGCTCCATTGGCTGCAACCCACTTCAATTATGCCATTTTTAAGCATACTCTCAATCTCTTTGTCAACCTGTGCCAATTTTAAAGGGTTAAGTCTGTACGGATGTTATTTGATCGGAACAGCATTTCCCACATCTACATCATGTATAGCCATTTTAGTACTTCCCAATTTACCTCCACGAACTTGCCCATGTGATATCAATAACTCTTTCAGGTCAGTTCGTTTTTCCTCTGGAAGTTAACTCAACAACTTATCCCAATTTTTAAAAACATCCTTTACTTCAAAGTAACTTTTGAGCATATTCACATGACACACTCGGTGAGTTTTCTTTCTATCTGGTGCTTTTTCCACATAATTCACCTCACTTATTTTCCTTTCAATCTGATAAGGTCCACAAAACCTAGCTTTTAAAGGTTCACCTACCACTGGTAACAATACTAAACCTTTATCTCCAATGGCAAAACTACAAACTTTGGATTTCTTGTTCCCTACCTGTTGGATCACATTTTGTGCAACTTTTAAATGTTGTCTAGTCAATTCACCTGCTCTATTTAATCGTTCCCTAAAGTTTGACACATAATCCAATAATGTAATTTCCGATTTCTCACTCACCAATTTTTCCTTAATCAATTTAAGTGGTCCTCTCACCTCATGACCAAACATTAGTTCAAAAGGACTGAATTTGGTTGACTCATTAGGTGCATCCCTAATTGCAAACAGTACGAATGGAATTCCTTTATCCCAATCCTCTGGGTAATCTTGACAATAAGCCCTCAACATTGTCTTTAATGTCTGATGCCACCTTTCCAATGCTCCCTGCGATTCTGGATGGTACGCAGTTGATTTAAATTGTTTTATTCCTAAGCTATCCATAACTTCTTTGAATAACCTCGAGGTAAAATTTGATCCTTGATCCGATTGTATTTCTGTGGGTAGTCCATATCTAGTAAAGAATTTAAGTAATTCCTCCACAATTTTTTTTTCTTTAATAAATGTTTTTTTATTGAGTTTTCATATTTTATATATGACAAATTACAAGTTATTAGAGAGAGAGAAAAAAAAAAGGGAAAACACAAAAATTTTAACATGAATATTTACAGGTAAGCATCTTCATAACAATAATTGTGGCCGCCCCCTTTAGCCAGCATACATATTTTACATTCCCCAATATGGCCGAGGCACATGTTTATAGGCATTTATTTATAGTTTGGTTTTGGGCCTTGGCTTGCCATCAAACCCCCATACCGAGCCCGTAGCCCCCCCCCCCCTCCCCCCGGCTACCTTCCCCCGATTCCCGTCCATTTTCCCCTGGTTCTTGGCCACCCGACTATTCTTCCTCATGTACGTTGGCCACAAACAGGTCCCGGAACAGTTGCATGAATGGCTCCCACGTTCTGTGGAAGCCGTCGTCCGACCCTCGGATGGCGAATTTGATTTTCTCCATTTGGAGAGATTCCGAGAGGTCGGACAGCCAGTCTGCAGCTCTGGGTGGTGCTGCTGACCGCCAGCCAAACAGGATTCTACGGCGGGCAATCAGGGAGGCAAAGGCAAGGGCGTCCGCCCTCCTCCCCAGGAATAGATCTGGCTGGTCTGAAACCCCGAAGACCGCCACTATCGGGCATGGCTCCACCCTCACCCCCACCACTTTGGACATAGCCTCGAAGAAGGCTGTCCAGTACTCCACAAGTCTGGGGCAAGACCAGAACATGTGGGCGTGGTTGGCCGGACCTCTTTGGCACCGCTCACATTTGTCCTCCACCTCCGGGAAGAGCCTACTCATACGGTTTCTCGTTAAGTGGGCTCTATGTACCACTTTTAGTTGCGTCAGGCTGAGCCTTGCGCACGTGGAGGTGGAATTGACCCTATGCAGTGCTTCGCTCCAGAGTCCCCACCCTATCTCCATCCCCAGGTCGTCCTCCCAATTCCTTCTTGTTGCGTCCAGTACGGTGTCGTCCCTATCTACCAGTCGGTCATACATGTCACTACAGTTCCCTTTCTCTAGGATACTTGCGTCCAGTAGGTCTTCCAGTAGTGTCTGTCGTGGCGGTTGTGGGTACGTCCTTGTCTCCTTTCGTAGGAAGTTTTTGAGCTGCAGGTACCGTAGCTCGTTCCCCCCAGCTAGCTGAAATTTCTCTGTCAGTTCGTCCAGTGTTGTGATCCTGTCGTCCGTGTATAGGTCCCTGACTGTCAGTGTCCCCCCGTCCTGCCTCCACCTTTTGAAGGTGGCGTCAGTCAGTGCTGGTTTGAACCTATGGTTGTTGCAGATGGGAGCCTTGTCCGACATTTTGTACAGGCCAAATTGCTGCCGCAGTTGGTTCCAGGATTGGAGGGTGGCTGTCACCACTGGGCTGGTGGAGTGTTTTTTGGGTGGGGATGGGAGTGCTGCCGTGGCGAGGGCCCGGAGGGAGGTTCCCATGCAGGAGGCCTCCTCCGCACGCACCCACTCGGCTTCTGGCTCCTGGATCCATCCCCTTACTCGCTCGGCTGTTGCCGCCCAGTGGTAGAATTGTAGATTCGGGAGGGTTAGCCCCCCCCTGGATTTTGTTTTTTGTATGACCTTCTTTGGGATCCTAGCATTTTCCCCCCCCCCCCATACGAACGCCATGATATGTTTGTCCAGCGCTTTGAAAAAGGCCTTGGGGATGTAGATCGGAATGGATCTAAACAGGAAAAGGAACCTGGGCAGTACGTTCATTTTGATCGTCTGGACTCTCCCCGCGAGGGAGAGCGGGAGTGTGTTCCATCTTTGCAGGTCCTTTTTAACTTCCTCCGTCAGGCTGGTGAGGTTCCATTTGTGGATCCCTTTCCAGTCATGGGCTATTTGGATCACCAGGTAGCGGAATTTATTTCGGGCTTGTTTGAACGGCAGCCCCTTTAGTGCTGCCCCCCCCCCCCCCCCCCCCCCCCCCCCCCCCCCCCCCCCCCCCCTTGCGGGTGTACTGGGAAGATCTCACTTTTGCTCATGTTGAGTTTGTAGCCCGAGAAGGCTCCAAACTCTTTCAGGAGCGCTATGATTCCGTCCATGCTGCTTTGTGGGTCCGAGATATAGAGGAGCAGATCATCCGCATAGAGTGAGACTCTGTGCTCTCTACCTCCCCTTCGGATCCCCCTCCAATTTTTTGCTGCCCTGAGCGCGATTGCTAGCGTCTCCACAATTTTTTAGCTGTAATATTACGCATTGGAATGGCCTCTGGAAACCTAGTCGACACATCCATTATAGTCAAAAGATATTGATTCCCACTTTTTGTTTTAAGAAGCGGTCCTACGCAATCAATTAGGAGCCTTGTAAAAGGTTCTTCAAACGCTGGAATGCGTATTAAGGGCGCTGCTTTTATCACTGCTTGAGGTTTCTCTATCACTTGACATTTGTAACATGATTTACAAAATTTAACTACACCTTTATGTAGTCCAGGTCAGTAAAAATGTTTTTGTATTTTAGCTTGAGTTTTCCTTATTCCCAAATGACCTCCCACTGGTACCTCAGTGCCACTCGCAACACCTCCTTTCTCTACCCTACCAGCAATACTACTTGATGAACTGCCTGCCCACCTTTCGTCCACCTGCATATGCAAAGGTCTCCATTTTCTCATCAAGACATCATTTTTATGGTAATAACACTCTGGTTTACACTCAGATTCCTCTCCCGTGTATGCTTTCTGAAGCATCCGTTTTATTTCTGCATCTTTCTGTTGTAACTCTGCCAATTTTCCTGAACTAAAAATATCCACCTCATCCTCCACCTGTTCTTGTTCTTTTTCAACCATCTAATCAAAAATCGTTTCTGATAATTGCACTTCAACTTCATCTTCACTCTGATTTCTCCTCTTGTCTTAACCTGTGACGTTGCGACCTTGTTACTACACAATCCGGAAAAATCCCAGGATATTCATCCTTCAACACTTCAGTTGTCAGGTTTTCCACGGGCTTATCAACCACAGTAGGCATCACTCCCACCTGCGATCCAGCTATATCATTCCCCAAGATAAACTGTATTCCAGGACAAAATACTTTCTCTATTACTCCTACTACCACTTCACCACTCTTCACTGGACTTTCCAATCTTACCTTATATACTGGAACACTACTCCTCTCACCCTGAATTCCACATATTACCACAATTTCTGGCAACATACTTCCCAAACTACATGACTCGTCATCTCTTACCATTAAAGATTGACTAGCTCCCGGATCTCTTAAAATTGTGACTTCTTTACCTGCTCCTCCTGATACACATGAGTAAACTTTACCCACACAAGTAAATTCTTTAAATACATCTGGCACCTTCTTATCAATCACCTCTTGATCAGGCTGTACAATCTTTGCACCTCCTTCGCTTCACTTGGGCTTTCCTTTACCACTTTCACAAACCCCACTGTCTTATCCTGTTTTACCACATCAGCCTTCCCAGTGCTTTTCTTCAACCACCAACACTGTGACTTTACATGGCCGAGTTTATTACAGTGTAAACATTTGAAACTTTTCATTTATTTTCCACCCTCCTGGATTTCTTTTTAAATCTGAGGTACACTCTCCTTATTATCTCCCATCAGATCACCTTTGCCTCTACCACTTGAGTATTTCTCATGTCACCAGTTTCTATCCCTCACAGGCTGAACTGATGTCGGAAACTAAGCTTCTGAACTAATTCATGATCATCTGTCATTCCTGCTGCTAATCTCACAGTTTTAACCCTCTGCTCTTCCACATGAGTTCTCACTACATCAGGAATTGAATTTTTAAACTCCACTAAAAGTATAATTTCTCTGAGAGCTTCTTACGTTTGGTCTATTTTCAAAGCCCTTATCCACCTATCAAAATTACTCTGTTTGATCCTTTCAAACTCCATTTATGTTTGACCACATTCTTTCCTTAAATTTCTAAACCTTTGTCTGTAAGCTTCAGGCACTAGTTCATATGCACCTAAGATGGATTTTTTCACCTCCTCATACGTCTCAGATACCTCCTCCGGTAGTGATGCAAACACTTCACTCGCCCTACCTATCAGCTTTGTTTGAATCAGTAATACCCACATGTCGTGTGGCCATTTCATTTGGTTAGCCACCTTCTCAAATGAAATGAAAAAGGCTTCTACCACCTTCTCATCAAACCTTGGCAATGCTTGGACATATTTAAATAGATCCCCACCAAGCCTTTGACTATGACACTCTTTCTCACTATCCTCATCACTATCCTCCAACTGTACATAGAACATAGAACAGCACAGCACAGAACAGGCCCTTCAGCCCTCGATGTTGTGCCGAGCAATGATCACCCAACTCAAACCCACGTATCCACCCTATACCCGTAACCCAACAACCCCCCCCTTAACCCTACTTTTTAGGACACTACGGGCAATTTAGCATGGCCAATCCACCTAACCCGCACATCTTTGGGCTGTGGGAGGAAACCGGAGGACCCAGAGGAAACCCACGCACACACGGGGAGGACGTGCAGACTCCGCACAGACAGTGACCCAGCCAGGAACCGAACCTGGGACCCTGGAGCTGTGAAGCATTTATGCTAACCACCATGCTACCGTGCTGCCTTTCTACCACCATGCTACCGTGCTATGTTTCCCTTTACGTCTGCGAATATTAACTGACTGTCATGTTTCATGGCAATTTTCCGAAGTTCAAACTCTCTCTTTTTTTCTTTTTCCATGATCTGTATCTCCCTTTCTCTTTCTTTTTGTTCTGCTAGGGCTATTCTTTCTTTTCTTCTTTCTTCACTCTCTTTTTATTTTTCCTCTCTATCTCTTTCGTATTCAAGCTGCTTTAATAAGACCATAAGACCATAAGACATAGGAGCGGAAGTAAGGCCATTCGGCCCATCGAGTCCACTCCACCATTCAATCATGGTTGACTTCAACTCCATTTACCCGCTCTCTCCCCATAGCCCTTAATTCCTCGAGAAATCAAGAATTTATCAATTTCTGTCTTAAAGACACTCAACATCCCGGCCTCCACTGCCCTCTGTGGCAATGAATTCCACAGACCTACCACTCTCTGGCTGAAGAAATTTCTCCTCATCTCTGTTCTAAAGTGACTCCCTTTTATTCTAAGGCTGTGCCCCCGCGTCCTAGTCTCCCCTGCTAATGGAAACAACTTCCCTACGTCCATCCTATCCAAGCCATTCATTATCTTGTAAGTTTCTATTAGATCTCCCCTCAACCTCCTAAACTCCAATGAATATAATCCCACGATCCTCAGACGTTCATCGTATGTTAGGCCTACCATTCCTGGGATCATCCGTGTGAATCTCCGCTGGACCCGCTCCAGTGCCAGTATGTCCTTCCTGAGGTGTGGGGCCCAAAATTGCTCACAGTATTCTAAATGGGGCCTAACTAGTGCTTTATAAAGCCTCAGAAGTACATCCCTGCTTTTATATTCCAAGCCTCTTGAGATAAATGACAACATTACATTTGCTTTCTTAATTACAGACTCAACCTGCAAGTTTACCTTTAGAGAATCCTGGACTAGGACTCCCAAGTCCCTTTGCACTTTAGCATTATGAATTTTGTCACCGTTTAGAAAATAGTCCATGCCTCTATTCTTTTTTCCAAAGTGCAAGACCTCGCACTTGCCCACGTTGAATTTCATCAGCCACTTCTTGGACCATTCTCCTAAACTGTCTAAATCTTTCTGCAGCCTCCCCACCTCCTCAATACTACCTGCTCCTCCACCTATCTTTGTATCATCGGCAAACTTGGCCAGAATGCCCCCAGTCCCGTCATCTAGATCGTTAATATATAAAGAGAACAGCTGTGGCCCCAACACTGAACCCTGCGGGACACCACTTGTCACCGGTTGCCATTCCGAAAAAGAACCTTTTATCCCAACTCTCTGCCTTCTGTCTGACAGCCAATCGTCAATCCATGTTAGTACCTTGCCTCGAATACCATGGGCCCTTATTTTACTCAGCAGTCTCCCGTGAGGCACCTTGTCAAAGGCCTTTTGGAAGTCAAGATAGATAACATCCATTGGCTCTCCTTGGTCTAACCTATTTGTTATCTCTTCAAAGAACTCTAACAGGTTTGTCAGGCACTACCTCCCCTTACTAAATCCATGCTGACTTGTCCTAATCCGACCCTGCACTTCCAAGAATTTAGAAATCTCATCCTTAACGATGGATTCTAGAATTTTGCCAACAACCGAGGTTAGGCTAATTGGCCTATAATTTTCCATCTTTTTTCTTGTTCCTTTCTTGAACAGGGGGGTTACAACAGCGATTTTCCAATCCTCTGGGACTTTCCCTGATTCCAGTGACTTTTGAAAGATCATAACTAACGCCTCCACTATTTCTTCAGCTATCTCCTTTAGAACTCTAGGATGTAGCCCATCTGGGCCCGGAGATTTATCAATTTTCAGACCTTTTAGTTTCTCTAGCACCTTCTCCTTTGTGATGGCAACCATATTCAACTCTGCCCCCTGACTTTCCTGAATTGTTGGGATATTACTCATGTCTTCTACTGTGAAGACTGACGCAAAGTACTTATTAAGTTCCTCAGCTATTTCCTTGTCTCCTATCACTAGATTACCAGCGTCATTTTGGATCGGCCCAATGTCTACTTTTGCCTCCCGTTTGTTTTTAATGTATTGAAAGAAACTTTTACTATCATTCCTAATGTTACTGGCTAGCCTACCTTCATATTTGATCCTCTCCTTCCTTATTTCTCTCTTTGTTATCCTCTGTTTGTTTTTGTAGCCTTCCCAATCTTCTGACTCATGTTCCATTTGTTTAAGTTGTAACTGAATTTTTGCCATTTCCCATGAGTCAAACTGTATGTCAGGCAACTTTAAATGCTCAGCCACTGCCATAATTACCTCATCTTTTCGCATTTTGTCAGGTAATGTTAACTGCAATGTTTTTGCCAAATCTAACAGTCTGCTTTTAGTCTCTGTCCATAAGGTACTGCGTGTGACCATCTCCACCCCCAAAACCTTTAGAGCCTCTGAAAGAGCAATTGTCCACAACACACTGCCTACTTAAAATAGGATACCGCATCTGAAAAGCAACCACAACATGCTCACCCCTCACTGTCTTTAAGTTCACTAAGCCAATCCAATAGATAGAGTTTTATCCCCCTCGCGCCCCCAATTTGTTATGGGCCAGGGTTCAGAGAACCTCAAAGTGTATCATGGAGTTCACCTGACCCAGAGATTTTAATAGATTGTGGTAAGGGGAGCACAAGGCCCACTCTACAGGTGTGGTACAGCAGAAATGGAAAAATATTTCTGAAAGCAAAACAATGTTTATTCTATGAACTCAAGTTAACCTTTTTAAAACATCCAGTGAACACCATAGCAACCATTAATTCAAACATAACCCCAAAGAATACAACACAAAGTAATGCTTAACAACTTCTCAAACAACATCCAGATGACAGAATAAACCCCTTTTAACAAAAGCACATCAGGTTTACATTGACAACTGAAAACATTTATAATTCTGAATCACTAAATGATCAAGGGATAGACGTTTCATGGCAGAGAGATCAACAGTACACCTACTCTGCCTGGCTTCAGCTCCAACACTGAAAACAAAACTAAAACACACCATGCAGCAAACATCCTAAAACGAAAGTAAAAAGCTGACAGACAGCCCAGCTCCACTCACACTCTGACATCACTGATAAACACCAATTTCTTAAAGGCACAATTCTTAAACATTCATTTCTCAAAGGTACTCTCACATGACAGTGTGAACAGAATAGTCTCTGTGTCTGTGAACATGATAGTCTCTGTGTGTGTGAACAGGATAGTCTATGCGTATGTGAACAGGATAGTCTCTGTGTGTGGGCAGGATAGTCTGTGTGTGTGAACAGGATAGTCTGTGTGTGTGAACAGGATAGTCTGTGTGTGAACAGGACAGTCTGTGTGTGTGTGTGAACAGGAAAGTCTGTGTGTGAACAGGATAGTATGTGTGTGTGTGAACAGGATAGTCTGTGTGTGTGAACAGGATAGTCTGTGTGTGTGAACAGGATAGTCTGTGTGTGTATGAACAGGATAGTCTGTGTGTGTGAACAGGATATTCTGTGTGTGTGTGTGTGAACAGGATAGTCTGTGTGTGTGAACAGGATAGTCTGTGTGTATGAACAGGATAGTCTGTGTGTGTGAACAGGATATTCTGTGTGTGTGTGAACAGGATAGTCTGTGCGTGTGTGAACAGGATAGTCTGTGTGTGTGAACAGGCTTGTCTGTGTGTGTGTGAACAGGATAGTCTGTGTGTATGAACAGGATAGTCTGTGTGTGTGAACAGGATAGTCTGTGTGTATGAACAGGATAGTCTGTGTGTGTGAACAGGCTTGTCTGTGTGTGTGTGAACAGGATAGTCTGTGTGTATGAACAGGATAGTCTGTGTGTGTGAACAGGATAGTCTGTGTGTATGAACAGGATAGTCTGTGTGTGTGAACAGGATAGTCTGTGTGTATGAACAGGATAGTCTGTGTGTGTGAACAGGATAGTCTGTGTGTGTGAACAGGATAGTCTGTGTGTATGAACAGGATAGTCTGTGTGTGTGAACAGGATAGTCTGTCTGTATGAACAGGATAGTCTGTGTGTGTGAACAGGATAGTCTGTGTGTACGAACAGGATAGTCAGTGTGTGTGTGTGAACAGGATAGTCTGTGTGTGTGTGTGAACAGGGTAGTCTGTGTGTACGAACAGGATAGTCTGTGTGTGTGAACAGGATAGTCTGTGTGTGTGTGAACAGGATAGTCTGTGCGTGTGTGAACAGGATAGTCTGTGCGTGTGTGAACAGGATAGTCTGTATGTGTGAAGAGGATATTCTGTGTGTGTGTGAACAGGATTGTCTGTGTGTGTGTGAACAGGATAGTCTGTGTGTGTGAACAGGATAGTCTGTGTGTGTGTGAACAGGATTGTCTGTGTGTGTGTGAAAAGGATATTCTGTGTGTGTGTGAACAGGATAGTTTGTGTGTGTGTGAACAGGATAGCCTGTGCGTGTGAACAGGATAGTCTGTGTGTGTGAACAGGATAGTCTGTGAGTGTCAACATGATAGTCTGTGTGTGTGTGAACAGGATAGTCTGTGGGTGTGAACAGGATAGTTTGTGAGTGTGAACAGGTTAGTATGTGTGTGAACAGGATAGTCTGTGTGTGTGTGAATAGGATATTCTGTGTGTTTGAACAGGATAGTCTGTATGTGTGAACAGGATAGTCTGTGTGTGTGTGCGAACATGATAGTCTGTGTGTGTGAACAGGATAGTGTGTGTGTGTGAACAGGATAGTCTGTGTGTGTGAACAGGATAGTCTGTGTGTGCGTGAACAGGATAGTCTGTGTGTGTGAAGAGGATAGTCTGTGTGTGTGAAGAGGATAGTCTGTGCGTGTGTGTGAAGAGGATAGCCTGTGTGTGTTTCTGAACAGAATACTCTGTGTGTGTGTGAACAGGATAGTCTGTGTGTGTGTGAACAGGATAGTCTGTGTGTGTGTGTGAACAGGATAGTCTGTGAGTGTGTGTGTGAACAGGATAGTCTGTGTGTGTGAACAGGATAGTCTGTGTGTGTGTGAGCAGGATAGTCTGTGACTGTGTGAACAGGAGAGTCTGTGTGTGTATGAACAGGATAGTCTGTGTGTGTGTGAACAGGATAGTCTGTGTGTATGTGTGTGTGAACAGGATAGTCTGTGTGTGTGTGAACAGGATAGTCTGTGTGTGTGAACAGGATTGTCTGTGTGTGTGTGAACAGGATAGTCTGTGTGTATGTGAACAGGATATTCTGTGTGTGTGTGTGAACAGGATAGTTTGTGTGTGTGTGAACAGGATAGTCTGTGTGTGTGTGTGAACAGGATAGTCTGTGTGTGTGTGTGAACAGGATAGTCTGTGACTGTGTGAACAGGATAGTCTGTGTGTGTATGAACAGGATAGTGTGTGTGTGTGTGAACAGGATAGTCTGTGTGTGTGAACAGGATTGTCTGTGTGTGTGTGTGAACAGGATAGTCTGTGTGTGTGAACAGGATTGTCTGTGTGTGTGTGTGAACAGGGTAGTCTGTGTGTGTGAACAGGATAGTCTGTGTGTGTGTGAACAGGATAGTCTGTGTGTGTGTGAACAGGATAGTCTGTGTGTGCGTGAACAGGATAGTCTGTGTGTGTGAAGAGGATAGTCTGTGTGTGTGAAGAGGATAGTCTGTGCGTGTGTGTGAAGAGGATAGTCTGTGTGTGTGTGTGAACAGGATAGTCTGTGAGTGTGTGTGTGAACAGGATAGTCTGTGTGTGTGTGAACAGGATAGTCTGTGTGTGTGTGAACAGGATAGTCTGTGTGTGTGTGAACAGGATAGTCTGTGTGTGTGTGAACAGGATAGTCTGTGTGTGTGTGTGAACAGGATAGTCTGTGAGTGTGTGTGTGAACAGGATAGTCTGTGTGTGTATGAACAGGATAGTCTGTGTGTGTGTGTGAACAGGATAGTGTGTGTGTGTGTACAGGATAGTCTGTGTGTGTGAACAGGATTGTCTGTCATGATGTGGAGATGCCGGCGTTGGACTGGGGTGAGCACAGTAAGAAGTCTTACAACACCAGGTTAAAGTCCAACAGGTTTGTTTCAAACACGAGCTTTCGGAGCACGGCTCCTTCTTCAGGTGAATCAGGATAGGCTGTGTGTGTGAACAGGATAGTCTGTGTGTGTGAACAGGATAGTCTGTGTGTGTGTGAACAGGATAGTCTGTGTGTATGAACAGGATAGTCTGTGTGTGTGTGTGAATAGGATATTCTGTGTGTTTGAACAGGATAGTCTGTATGTGTGAACAGGATAGTCTGTGTGTGTGTGTGAACAGGATATTCTGTGTGTGTGTGTGTGAACAGGATAGTGTGTGTGTGTGTGAACAGGATAGTCTGTGTGTGTGAACAGGATTGTCTGTGTGTGTGAACAGGATAGTCTGTGTGAATGAACAGGATAGTCTGTGTGTGTGTGTGAACAGGATAGTCTGTGCGTGTGAACAGGATAGTCTGTGAGTGTCAACATGATAGTCTGTGTGTGTGTGAACAGGATAGTCTGTGTGTGTGAACAGGATAGTTTGTGAGTGTGAACAGGTTAGTATGTGTGTGAACAGGATAGTCTGTGTGTGTGTGTGAATAGGATATTCTGTGTGTTTGAACAGGATAGTCTGTATGTGTGAACAGGATAGTCTGTGTGTGTGTGCGAACATGATAGTCTGTGTGTGTGAACAGGATAGTGTGTGTGTGTGAGCAGGATAGTCTGTGTGTGTGAACAGAATAGTCTGCGTGTGCGTGGACAGGATAGTCTGTGTGTGTGAAGAGGATAGTCTGTGTGTGTGTGCGAACATGATAGTCTGTGTGTGTGAACAGGATAGTGTGTGTGTGTGAACAGGATAGTCTGTGTGTGTGAACAGGATAGTCTGCGTGTGCGTGAACAGGATAGTCTGTGTGTGTGAAGAGGATAGTCTGTGTGTGTGAAGAGGATTGTCTGTGCGTGTGTGTGAAGAGGATAGTCTGTGTGTGTGTCTGAACAGAATACTCTGTGTGTGTGTGAAGAGGATAGTCTGTGTGTGTGTGAACAGGATAGTCTGTGTGAAGAGGATAGTCTGTGTGTGTGTCTGAACAGAATACTCTGTGTGTGTGTGAACAGGATAGTCTGTGTGTGTGTGAACAGGATAGTCTGTGTGTGTGTGAACAGGATAGTCTGTGTGTGTGTGTGAACAGGATAGTCTGTGTGTGTCTGAACAGAATACTCTGTGTGTGTGTGAACAGGATAGTCTGTGTGTGTGTGAAGAGGATAGTCTGTGTGTGTGAATAGGATAGTCTGTGTGTGTGTGAAGAGGATAGTCTGTGTGTGTGAACAGGATAGTCTGTGTGTGTGTCTGAACAGAATACTCTGTGTGTGTGTGAACAGGATAGTCTGTGTGTGTGTGTGAAGAGGATAGTCTGTGTGTGTGAACAGGATAGTCTGTGTGTGTGTGAACAGGATAGTCTGTGTGTGTGTGTGAACAGGATAGTCTGTGTGAAGAGGATAGTCTGTGTGTGTGAAGAGGATTGTCTGTGCGTGTGTGAACAGGATAGTCTGTGTGAAGAGGATAGTCTGTGTGTGTGTCTGAACAGAATACTCTGTGTGTGTGTGAAGAGGATAGTCTGTGTGTGTGTGAACAGGATAGTCTGTGTGAAGAGGATAGTCTGTGTGTGTGCCTGAACAGAATACTCTGTGTGTGTGTGAACAGGATAGTCTGTGTGTGTGTGAACAGGATAGTCTGTGTGTGTGTGTGAACAGGATAGTCTGTGTGTGTGTGTGAACAGGATAGTCTGTGTGTGTGTCTGAACAGAATACTCTGTGTGTGTGTGAACAGGATAGTCTGTGTGTGTGTGAAGAGGATAGTCTGTGTGTGTGAATAGGATAGTCTGTGTGTGTGTGAAGAGGATAGTCTGTGTGTGTGAACAGGATAGTCTGTGTGTGTGTCTGAACAGAATACTCTGTGTGTGTGTGTGTGAACAGGATAGTCTGTGTGTGTGTGTGAAGAGGATAGTCTGTGTGTGTGAACAGGATAGTCTGTGTGTGTGTGAACAGGATAGTCTGTGTGTGTGTGTGAACAGGATAGTCTGTGAGTGTGTGAACAGGATAGTCTGTGTCTGTGTGAACAGGATAGTCTGTGTGTGTATGAACAGGATAGTCTGTGTGTGTGTGAACAGGATAGTCTGTGTGTGTGTGTGAACAGGATAGTCTGTGAGTGTGTGTGTGAACAGGATAGTCTGTGTGTGAACAGGATAGTCTGTGTGTGTGTGAACAGGATAGTCTGTGTCTGTGTGAACAGGATAGTCTGTGTGTGTATGAACAGGATAGTCTGTGTGTGTGTGTGTGTGAACAGGATAGTCTGTGAGTGTGTGTGTGAACAGGATAGTCTGTGTGTGAACAGGATAGTCTGTGTGTGTGTGAACAGGGTAGTCTGTGTCTGTGTGAACAGGATAGTCTGTGTGTGTATGAACAGGATAGTCTGTGTGTGGGTGTGAACAGGATAGTCTGTGTGTATGAACAGGATAGTCTGTGAGTGTGTGTGTGAACAGGATAGTCTGTGTGTGAACAGGATAGTCTGTGTGTGTGTGAACAGGATAGTCTGTGTCTGTGTGAACAGGATAGTCTGTGTGTGTATGAACAGGATAGTCTGTGAGTATGAACAGGACAGTCTGTGTGTGTGTGTGAACAGGAAAGTCTGTGTGTGAACAGGATAGTATGTGTGTGTGTGAACAGGATAGTCTGTGTGTGTGAACAGGATAGTCTGTGTGTGTGAACAGGATAGTCTGTGTGTGTATGAACAGGATAGTCTGTGTGTGTGAACAGGATATTCTGTGTGTGTGTGTGTGAACAGGATAGTCTGTGTGTGTGAACAGGATAGTCTGTGTGTATGAACAGGATAGTCTGTGTGTGTGAACAGGATATTCTGTGTGTGTGTGAACAGGATAGTCTGTGCGTGTGTGAACAGGATAGTCTGTGTGTGTGAACAGGCTTGTCTGTGTGTGTGTGAACAGGATAGTCTGTGTGTATGAACAGGATAGTCTGTGTGTGTGAACAGGATAGTCTGTGTGTATGAACAGGATAGTCTGTGTGTGTGAACAGGCTTGTCTGTGTGTGTGTGAACAGGATAGTCTGTGTGTATGAACAGGATAGTCTGTGTGTGTGAACAGGATAGTCTGTGTGTATGAACAGGATAGTCTGTGTGTGTGAACAGGATAGTCTGTGTGTATGAACAGGATAGTCTGTGTGTGTGAACAGGATAGTCTGTGTGTGTGAACAGGATAGTCTGTGTGTATGAACAGGATAGTCTGTGTGTGTGAACAGGATAGTCTGTGTGTATGAACAGGATAGTCTGTGTGTGTGAACAGGATAGTCTGTGTGTACGAACAGGATAGTCAGTGTGTGTGTGAACAGGATAGTCTGTGTGTGTGTGTGAACAGGGTAGTCTGTGTGTACGAACAGGATAGTCTGTGTGTGTGAACAGGATATTCTGTGTGTGTGTGAACAGGATAGTCTGTGTGTGTGTGAACAGGATAGTCTGTGTGTGTGAACAGGATAGTCTGTGTGTGTGTGAACAGGATAGTCTGTGTGTGTGAACAGGATTGTCTGTGTGTGTGTGAAAAGGATAGTCTGTGTGTGTGTGAACAGGATATTCTGTGTGTGTGTGTGAACAGGATAGTTTGTGTGTGTGTGAACAGGATAGCCTGTGTGTATGAACAGGATAGTCTGTGTGAATGAACAGGATAGTCTGTGTGAACAGGATAGTCTGTGTGTGTGAATAGGATAGTCTGTGAGTGTAAACAGGATAGTTTGTGTGTGTGTGAACAGGATAGTCTGTGCGTGTGAACAGGATAATCTGTGTGTGTGAACAGGATAGTCTGCGTGTGTGTGTGAACAGGATAGTCTGTGTGAACAGGATAGTCTGTGTGTGTGAACAGGATAGTCTGTGTGAACAGGATAGTCTGTGTGTGTGTGTGAACAGGATAGTCTGTGTGTATGAACAGGATAGTCTGTGTGTGTGAACAGGATAGTCTGTGTGTATGAACAGGATAGTCTGTGTGAATGAACAGGATAGTCTGTGTGTACGAACAGGATATCGTGTGTGGTGTGAACAGGATAGTCCTGTGTGTGTGTGAACAGAAGTCTGTGTGTTGTGAACAGGATAGTCTGTGTGTGTGTGAACAGGATGTCTGGTGGGTGTGCACAGGATTGTCTGTGTGTGGTGAACAGTATAGTCTGTGTGTGTGTGAAAAGGATAGTCGTGTGTATGTGAACGGA